>NC_051329.1:9867221-10170251 GCF_015220235.1 Choloepus didactylus | reverse complement strand
TTTGCAAGTGTCTGCAGCCTTCATCCTGCCTCCCCACAGCGTGAAACCCTCAGTGCACACCAGCCTCCCAGAGAACAGTCAACACCACACCAAGGGCTTCTCATAGAATAGATTTATTTACCTGAAACCATGTCTGTGCACTGTGTTGTTACCAGCACAGAAATAAACAACTGATCTCTATTTACAGTCTAAAGTCAAACATGCGTTGTGATAAATTGACATTTAGCATTAAGATAAATGCATCACAATATTCATACTGCACCAACATCTGTCTACTGCTTCTGATTTCATTAAATAAGTTACATTTAATACAGTGCAAAAGAGCTGTTTGCACACTCAAAAATGACTGAAGTTATGAACTCGAGGCCTACATTTTAACCATTCAACACCTGTAGTGTATTCTATGAATTTATAAATAAGCAAACTGTACAGGGCCAATTAAAAAGTAGCATGTTCCAATGACACCATAAAGAAACCTGGCTACTTATATCCGAAGGCATGCATTACAATCAAATATTGAATATTGTACATTTATATAAGCTGACATTCTGCAGAGAAATATGGAGACTTGGCTGATGGCTTCTAAGTTCATGGATAAGGTTTCAGAACCTCATTCTTCTTGCAGCAAAGAAACCAAACTTCTCTGGAGAGGCTTTCTGATTCATTAAGCTAAATTGTACATTTGTAATTATTATTTTGATTTAAAAGCTAAAAACCCCATCGATAATACACATTTCCTCCATATGACACACAATGAATTGGGGAAACTTTTTCCTACTTTTCTTTTCCCCCACATCAATCATGCAGAGGGCTGGTAGATGTGTTGCTAAAAATGGACATGCACGCAACCGAACACCCTTACATTGCTGCAAAATGGTTTAGGAAGCGGTTACTCCAGTATTGCTGAAAAGGAAAGAGAGAGGAAATCAGCTTCATGAAATACGGGGAAGAAATGTTAGAATAAATTTATTTGAGACTAAGATAAATAGTGTAGGTGAAAAGGAATATTCAGCTTGATCGTTAAAGATTTCAAGACCAGCATCCTGATTAACTGTCCTGAGATGCAACACTGCTGGGTAACACCTGAGAGCCCCGACCGAGCAGCACAGACCCTTGTGTTGTTGGCTACGGAGCCAAGGCCACCCCTGGCTTGCAGGAGAACCCACCAGGCAGACACTTACTGGACATTGTTTCAGGAGCTGAACAGAAGTGAGATGGGCAAGAGAAGGAAAGGTTACTGGTTACCAGTGCAAAGGGTTAAGATGAAGCAGAGGTGGGCAGTGCAGCAGTCCGAGCACAGCCTTCTAGCTCTCCCCCTTCCTGCTCCAGGAGCAGCCAGCACCTCCCAGTCCAGGGAGGGGGACGCCGCTGGACCAGGGCTGACTACACCATTCCCTTTTGAGAAACAAAAGTGAAAATTCCCTTTACCATTAACCGCAGGGCGGTGGTGTGACAGAATTCAGTGGGGCAGGCAAAGGGCGCCAGCCCTGCAGACCCAGTGTCCTCTGGCTCCAGGCAGTAGGGAGGTTTGGCAGATGCTGAGCTGACACCTGGGTCTCGGATGTCCTGCAGTCTGCTCACCGCATGAATGTTTTGCTGAGGCCCCAAATTGAGGTTGGTGTGGCAGCAGCTGCTTGGGAGAGGCCGGTCAGCTGCCCCGCCTCGACCCTAGAGATGCTAGAGGAGCAGCCCAGGATGTGCTGGTCTTCCCGACTGGAGGCAAAGCTGTACCAAAGAGGCAAGGTGAGGCACAGGGCAGCAAAAAGCCAAATGCTCTGACAGGATGGCCTTTGATCTGCCTGTGCGTCAGGGAACAGCTGAGCTGCTTGGCGGCAGGTGTGTGTGGGTCTGAGTGACCTGCGCCCTCCACCTCCCCAGTGGGGGCAGAAGCAGGCACTGGGTGAGGAGGTGGCCGGGCACCTGCTGCCTTTGGGACCCTCCCTCGTTGCAGGAGGGTGACCTGAGTTGATGCCACTGAGCACTAGGCACTGACATGTGCTTTCCAACCAGCCAAGTCGGGGCCTCAGGAAACAGGTACCAAACCACGTCAATGGGCTGGAAGGACAAAAGCTGAGGAACAGCAAGGCCAAAGCTGGCTCGCGTGTCCTACAGTGGCCCATGACACCTGACATCTTTTGCAAAGGCCACTCAATTAGGAACTGAGCCAGGAAAACTTGCCTAAATGGTTTGCTGGATTTTCATTTAATAGTGTACCACCCAATTTCAGTTCATAACTAAAATACACTTCTTGGATCTGATCCGCTCAACCCATTGATTTCTGTGTCATGATGGTAGAGTTAGCAACCCCTTCTGCCCCCCAATTCTGTGCAGGGCAGGGCAGACAAGCCTCCCTTCCTGCCGAGAGCCAGAGCACGCTGCAAACAGCCCTGGGTGGCCACAGAGAGCTGGGCCAGGACCTGCACTTAGCTTCTAGGTTCCATTTCCATCCCCCCTAAACTGACCTCTGAACTTTGTGTGGCACCTTGTCCTGCATGATATCCATTAATGCCTCCCCGAACTTTATGCATTTATATCACATCTTCCTGTTTGTCTTCTAGCTGGCCGAGTAACCAGACGTGCTTTCACTAGGAGTGAGGGAGCTGCAGCTCAGGCCCCTCATCCCCTGGCCATCGACAGGCTGGTTTTTGCCTGAGCAGAGTCAGGCCCTAACGACTGTGCTCTCACTGTGCTGCCAAAGACAGGACCCAGGAGGGTGCAAAAAAGGCAGCTCTGTGAGATGAAGCCAGTGCTTCAGTGATGTCACTGCTCAGTCACTTCACTAGCCTTTTGCTCTTTAATGAACACGCAGTAGCAGTGTTCTGGGACAGTTCTGTGCAGCCAGCAAAGATCAAAAGAGCTGTAAGATGCTTTTGTAATCTTCATCCCAGGACTGGGCCAGCAAGGCTCCCCGGCCTGCCAGGGGCCTCCCTGCATCTGGCTGAGCCCCTGTCCTCAGCAGCGTGGCGTCCACCCGAGTTGCCTTCTGGTGAGGGAATTCTATGCCTCAGTCCCCCAAGCCACCTGCCTGCTGAAGCCAACCTCTCCTGGCAGGTGGGGGCTGGCCCCATGTGCACGGCAGAGTCAGACACAAGGGGGCTTGGGAGGAAGGAAGTTATTATTTATTTGTTAGCGTCATAACAGCTATCTCATTTTGTGGTGGCCACCTTTAGGCTAAAGCATCCAGACTGCAGGGAAGAAAATACTCACTTTAGTTGATGAATGTTGGAAGGCATTGGAGAAAAACACCACAGTTAGGACTGTTAATGACTTATACACTGTTGGTTAAGACTGATCTTGAAGCATGCGAAAACATTTACCATAGGAATGATGGTGGTGGTTAGTGCCACATCAAAATAAAAATAGTTCTATACAGTATGTTCATTGGTCATGTACTATTTACAGGTTTTACAAAACACACCCCCACACACACCCGGCCTTATACACTCTACACCAGGTTAAAGCAGGCCAGCAGGAACCTGCATGAAATGTAAATCACAGATGACAACTCGTGCCTATACATGAAAAAATAAAACTCCTACACCTGACTACACAGAACAGGACCCTCCCCTGGAGCACAGTAATGCCAAAGTTCTGAGCTAAGAACTTAAAAGAAAGTTGGACACATCTATTAGATAGTTAAAAGTAAGCCATGTAAGAGTTAAAACCAAGACAGTTATTTTTCTGCCCATTTAAAATGTTTTATTTTTCCTTTTAAACTAGATTGTAAAGTGCCACTGAAATAGGCAATGTTGGCAAAACAATGTCTGTTACAATAAAACACATTAGACATTTAAATAAATAACCTTAAAAACCACGTGAGGGCACACAAACCCAGTAGATTTGAATCTGGAACCATGTTTTCTGCACAAGCGAGAACAGGCATACCTCTTATTAAGACTGATGTAAACAAAACCATCAAAACCCTACAGGAGAGGAAGCCGAGCGGGGTTGAGAGTAAGGGCAGTGGTGGAGGTGGAGGTCATCAGCGGGCATGAGGGGGTGAGGGGGTGAGGGAAGTGGCAAACCAAAAAATACTGACTGAGGTAGCAGTACTCTGCTCAGTGCAGAAAAATTGGCTTATGAATAAAAATTAGACTGTGATATCAAACTAAATCCAGATGATCATGCAAAAGACACAATACATGCTATTTAGTTTTAGAAAAAACCACACACATTCATTTCCTAAAATCGGCTGCCAATTAATTTGCTGACAATGTCTGCTGGCTCAACTATTTTTATACAAGGATGAGTATTAAACAGAACACTGTACATGCTTTTTCATCTACAAAAAAATATTTGCATAAAATAGTGTTAGTTCTCTGTACATGTCAATGGACACTTTTAGTTATGTATATAAAAAAGGAAAATCTTGCCCCACTGGAGTCAGAAAAAGCAAAACAAAATCTAGAGTATGAAACCTCCTTCACCAGCCAATATGTTCATGTGAAAATTCAGCAGAAATAGACAGTTGCTTTAAACAATAAAAAAATTGATTAAGTTAAACATCTTCTTTATGTAAAGCTGTCAGTCAAGACCAGAACATATCACTAAAGTTAGTGTCTGTGCTATACACCCAGACCACCAGGGGCATCATGAGCAGCACAAACGGCCAGGAAATCCCGTCGGTGCATGCCGAGAACGAGCACGGTTTGGAGGCAGGCTGCACACACTCTTTACCAGGTTCCAGGTAGTTGCGGGCCACAAACTTGAGTGTCTCGTCCATTAGAATCACAGGCAAGGAGATTTTCAGCACCATCAGCCACTGGGTCACGTTCAGTGGTGTGATCTGGAAGATAAGCTGTAACACAAGGAAGCCTCATCAAGCCTGGAGACTCGCCGGGGAGAAGCTGCACCCATCCCAACCCACTCCTCCCCCCACTGGGACCAGGAACACGCCCACTTACCGGCAAGGGCTCTACGTAAAGGATCAGGAAGTGGAGTGACATGGACAGGCAGATAGAGCCCACGAGCCAGATGTTCTCCCATGGGGGCATCCTCAGCAAGGACTGGTTCTCAGACAAACTACAGAATAAGGAAAGGTGCATGAGCTCACAAGAAACCTACAAAAGCATGGATCACAAAAGCTAGTTCTAGGAAGTTCTGAACTATACTCCAAAAAGGCAACTACTAACCTTGCTTTGGTCACTGACCTAACTTTACTGAGTCAAGTTTCTACCGTGGCAAAATTAAGGAAGAGAATGTTCAGATGTAGGACAAACTTCCAATTTTAAATCCAGGCTCTGGCACAGATTTCATTTCAGCAGGCTCAAAGCTGATTTCAATTTCCCTTGTCGCTTGAAGCTATTTAGAAATTTCCACTTTTATCACTGGCTTAATTGGATGATATACCATTTGTTTCAACGGTAAAGGGCAGGAGCTCCTTCCCCATGGTCCCTGGCAGATAAGGGTAGTAAAATTCCTATTTTGAGTGTCTGTTGTTGCTTTTAAGGAAGACTTTCTTATGAAACATGTGGCTTGGCACTCCCACTACTTCCTGGAGGTGGTGAGGGGTTAAGCTTTAAGAACCAGAGCTGCTTGTTCTTTTTTGGGAGGGAGAGGGAAGATCTTTCCTGTGATCCTCAATCAACTGTGACTCACATGCCATGGCTCAGTGTCCTTGTAGTCAAAGCGCTCGCCTTGGCTTGCCGCGAAGACTCACTCACCTATTGAGGGCGTTACACATCTCTATGGTTACTAGGACAGAGAGCGCCATTGTCATTGGGTATGGGGATTCAAAGACTGTACAATCCACTCCTTCAAAGTCAGGGTTGTCCTCTTTACACTGTAGGAAATGACTCTGCAACAAAAAAATCCAAGAGTTTCCTGTTCAGGCAAGTATACTTCCAAAGTCCCATGCACTAATTCCACCCCAAGCACAGAAACCAGGCTCACATGTACAGCTGTGGGATGTTATCCCATTTCCCAGAGAAGCCCTGGTCCTTCAGAATAATCTTAGATGCAACCTGCTTACTGAACAAGCCTCAAGATGCCTTGACAGGCATCCCCCAATCACAGAAAAGATCAAGGACAACTCTGTACATGAGGGCTTGTAAAGCTTTGCCTCTAAGGTATACAGGAAGAAAGGGGGCTGAATACCAGCTGGTAGAAGGTCACCCTTGGGCCACCATCAGCAGCGATGAACCACCACGCAGCAGCACCCACGGTAGCGGCACCAACGTAACCTGGGAACAGAACATCAAGAAGCTTACAAACGAGGGGTCTCCACCTGCAGAGTTCACTGCGGATGCTGCCAAAGGGGTCAGTCCCCATGAGGGGAAAAATGAAGGACAGAATAAATGGATGACAACTGGAGCCTGGGCTCTCCTCCCAACTGCTTACTCATATCAGCTAAATTGCTACATCAATGGTTTTCTGAAAGAGGGTGTTTTTGGTACAGAAGTGCCAGTCAGGCAAACTTTCCTTCAGAATCTGTGAGAAGTACCACCCACTGGACTTGAGCAACCTCTGCACAAGCCATGGCATTTTCTGATCAGTGAGCTAACACTTTAAGGCTGCAGGTGTACGAGTCATCCACATAAGGCTACAGAATACTAAGGCAAACTGACTTTGCTGGCATTTCCTAAAGCAGGTTCTGGGACTACTCCCTCCTAGGTAGTTTAAATTCAGGAAGTTTATGACAAAGAAGCAGTGAGGTGTGGTGGAGAAAAGAAACTACAGAATGTTACAAATTGAGTAATGTACATAAAAAACTTACAAGTGCATATAAGCTCTAATCTAGCAATTACAGTGGAATATCATGTATGTGTGTGTGTATACATATACACACACATATATATATACTCGTGGAATTATATTGAGAAAAAGGACAAGTTTCAGTGTACAGGTGTGTATCATGCCACTTCTGGAAAAAAAATACATATATGATAGATGAACTCTGGAAGGGTGCATGAAAAACTGTCAACACTGGGAGGGGACCTGACTGGCTTTCCACTTTATAAACTCTTTGTGCTTCTTGAATGCTATTTAACCTCTGAGATTTACTCTCCTAACCTGTAAGATGAGGAGAACTAGCACCCTGGGTCAGGAGGATGAGGTAAGTAGGCCTACACTTGTGATGAATGCAGAGTTCCTTCCCTTACATAATTACGGAGATGGACACTTAGTCTCACAGCTGGGATATTATCATCTGTTCACATCTCACTTATGAGCCTTAAGGCAGGACCCAGCCTGAGTTGTCCTTGTATCCCTCTGCAGGCAGTGCTAAAATCTGAAAATCTCTTATGTGGAAATGTTCATTCAGTGAAGCCCCAAAAGGGCACAGGATGCTAAAACGGGACTAACTGTGAAGAGACTTCTAAGTTAAAGAGGAGGTGCAAACTGGATCTACAGTTCATTAAACTGCAAATGGGCACGAGCATCCTGCATGTGGTTTTAAGGGATGAATTTAACACTTTTAGGCCCACATTTTGTTTGAACTGTACTCACAGCCAATGGCCAGGTAACGGAAAAAGAGCCACCCGCTGATGAGTGGCTCCTTCGGGTTCCGGGGTGGCTTGTTCATGATGTCCAGGTCAGGAGGGTTGAATCCCAGGGCGGTGGCTGGCAGCCCGTCCGTCACCAGATTGACCCACAGCAACTGGACGGGAATAAGGGCCTCAGGAAAACCAAGGGCTGCTGTCAGGAAAATACTGTTTCCATCCAAGGAAAGAAGAAAAAGACCCTAAATTATTTACGGCCATCATTTTAAATAATATCCTTACCCATTCTTCCCCCATAAACTAATAGCCAGTAAAATGATAGTTGAAGACTACTTTTTGTCTTTTGAAATAACTTTTTTAGGCAATCATAAAACACTGATAATACCCAATTTCAAACTGAAGTTATCTTTGTGAGGGTCAAGAATTTTATGCCGTTTAAATGTGGTTACTTCACACTCCTTTTCCATGTCGGACAAGGTACTTCTCTTTGCACATGGGGTAGCTGTGGACAATCCTTCTGAGTGCCACAGTCCACCACCTTCACCAGGGAGGCCTTCCTCTTGCCCCCTGCCCCCAACTCATGCCCCCAAACCAAAAGCTGCTGCAACAACAGCACATTTGGAAGACTGGCAATCACAACCCACGAGTGCTGCCACCACAGAGACCTACCACACAACCTCGCCCACATTGGAGGAGATGAGGTAGCGGATGAACTGCTTCATGTTGTTGTAGATGGCCCGTCCCTCCTCCACAGCTGCCACGATGGTGGAGAAGTTGTCGTCAGCCAGGACCATCTCGGAGGCAGTTTTGGCCACCGCGGTGCCAGAGCCCATGGCAATGCCGATCTCGGACTTCTTCAGAGCAGGGGCGTCGTTCACACCATCCCCAGTCTGCAAGGGAAACCGACAGGTGGTTTACAGACACCTGCGACCCAGCACTGATGTGCCTGGGAAAAGCTCATCAATTCTGGAATCAAGAGTTAAACTAAAACTTGCATTTTTACAGCTGGTGTCACACAGCAAACCTTACCTAGGAAATGTAAAATTGCTAAATGAGTGCACAAAAGAGACTCCAGAAGGGAATGGAAAAAAGGGGGCTTCAAATTTATTATGTTAAAAAAAAAAAACTATCAAGGAGAAGTACTTGTAACTACATGGACAATCTCACATAGAACAGCTACAGGCTGCAAAAGGACATACATTATATCATTTATAATGCTTGAAAATATGCAAAACTCAATATTAAACAGATAGTATAAAAAAAAATACGTGACAATGCTATTACTAAATACCAACTTCAGAATGGTGGTACCTCTGGGAGACAGAAGCGGGGAATAGGGCAGAGAAAGACAACTGCAATGGCAGATTTCAAAACACAAAAAATTAAAGGTATAGAGACAAGCGACAGAAAAGCAAATAGAACAAAATGTTAATTGTGGTTGAAAATCAGATGAAAGGAAGACAGGGAAATGTTCACAAAAGACATTTCTTATAGAACATCCACCTGGACCTATCATTTTAGTTTGTCCAAAGACTGGGTGATAGAAGGCTGACTAATTATATACTGAATCAAATTTTAGAAAACTTACGATAAAAACAACTATACTTTAACCAAGACAAAGATTAGCAAATCAAACATTTCCTATTTGACTGACTCATAAACTACTCTAAGAAATTAGGGAGTGATTACTAAAAATTCAGTAATCAAAAATTAGAATCTGCTGTTGTCTGTGCAATCTCAATCACCTGTACATGTGCAAAAATACTTACCATAGCTGTAATCTCATCAAAAGACTGAAGAAATTCTACAATTTTAGACTTGTGGGAAGGTTCAACACGGGCAAAGCAGCGGGCATTCAAGCAGGCATCTCTCTGGGCTGAGGGACTAAGTTCATCAAACTCCCGGCCTGTGAAAGCCCTGGATGTCACGTCCTCCTCCTGCCCAAAGATGCCGATGCGCCGACAGATGGCCACGGCAGTGCCCTTGTTGTCCCCTGTGATCATGATGACCCGGATGCCGGCCTGCCTGCACAGCTTCACAGATGATGCCACCTCCACCCTGGGCGGGTCCAGCATGCCCACACAGCCAACGAAGGTCAGATTCGTCTAGGGGAAAGAAACACTTATGCTCAAACCGGAAAACTGTTGTATCTCTGTAATCTGAACCACGGCCAGTTACACACTGAAGTTCTGCATTTCTTTGTGAGACAGAAAATTCTGTAATTTTACAGAACTCTTTAGCAACAGAAGGTTAATATTCATATTATGATAGAAGTCCAATGATAAAAAATATTAATGTCAACTAATCAGAAAGGAATAAAAATGCTACCACACCCTTGACAGCAAACCATTCTTTAACTCTCATCACAATATTTTAAATGGGGAAAAAATACACTGAGGAATAAGCACAGTAGAAGTCCCATGTAACATCAAAGCTGATTCCCTCTTTCATTCAAAGCTTTAGGATGTCACACCCTTGATTTGATGGAATTCTGCTATGACCCAGAAAAGCAGAAGTAATCCCTCAATCTGGATATGGTGAAAGGAACACTTTCCCTAATTAAAAAAAATCTTAATTTACAGGAGAATTGCAAAATAGGTTTCAGGAGCTTATTTAGCTCAAAGCTTGATTATTCTACTTTGAAAGTAACAGACTTTACATTGTTAACTATAGGTCTGAAACAACAACTTAAATTATAAACGTTGACACATTTGCTCTGCAGGAAAAGAAATAGCCACACCTCTTTCTTGGCAAAAGCAAGAGTCATTTGACCTTTTACTTCAAGGAGTGCTATTCTAACACAATGAGTGTGCGGGGTGTGGATGACAGAACTGGTCCTTAGCTAACCTCATATTTAATGAAGTTGGCCGAGTCCTCGAGGTGCATCTCTTCTCTTCTCATTGGATTGTCATGGGTGGCCAAAGCCAGACATCGCAGAGTGTCGCTGCCACTGCCCCACTCCCGAATGACAGACATGAGCTTCTGTTTGACCCCAGCAGTCAACGGCATCTTTGTACTTCCAACTCGAATGTGGGTACACCTGTCAATTACACCTTCAGGAGCACCCTGGAAATAGATTTAGATTAACAATCTTATTTATCGGTCCAAGAGGATCATAACCTTGGTAAGAACAGCTCCATTTCAGTTTGCTGTACTTGCCTTCACAAACATCTTGCTCATTGATGTCCGGCTTGGTTTGTTTGGTGTGCAATAAACCGACATTGATTTTCTATCGCGCGAAAACTCTAGGGTGAATTCTTTTTTCATCAACTGTTTAATGACCTAAAAAGAGAACAGAAACAAACAGTATTAGATGACAACAACTTTTAACTTTTCACTATGCACTGAATACCTACTGCATGACTGGCACTGGGGATACAGCAATGGACAAAATAGACAAGTTCTTGCCCTCATAAAACGTAGACTCTTAATTTGGGAGAGACTGACTAGAATGTAAAAGTGCAATATTAATAAGTGTTATGGAAGAAGAGAAAAGCACAGAAGCGGGAGAGAATTTGGGTATGCATAGATTACAATTTAATTGAGGTACTCAGGGAAAGCCTTACTAAGGTGACATCTAAGTCAGCACATGAAGGAGTTGCAAGCAGGAACCTCGTGGATATAGGTGGAAGACATCCACTGGGGCAGAGAGAACGGGAAGAGCAGGCTGGAGTGTCCTGGCATGGTTTTGGAGCACCTGCCAGGGCCAAATGTGGTTGGAGCAGAGTTTGTTACGGAGAAAAAGGGAGGTCAGAGGGTCAAGGTCTTGAAAGTCACTGCAATGCATTTGGCTTTTGTAACTAGTGAAATACAAAGACTATGGAGGATCCTGAGCTCTAACTGTTGTGTTAAGAATAGGTGGGGAGGCAGAGGAACATCATTTTGTATTAACAACCTAAGAGATGATGGTGATTCGAACAAGGATGAGAGGACTGGAGGTGGGAAGAACGGTCAGAACTTTCTACGACGATGGGACTATCCCATTCACATGGTCAACACTGCTACTGAAATGTGGCTTAAAATGTGGCTGCTGACTACCGTATCAGACTTCAGCATACTGATGGCATTTAAAGCCATGTGACCGAATGAACTCATGGGAGTAACTGTAGCTAGAAAAGGCCAGGGACTGGGAGCATACCATCTCCTGGTGATAGAAGCCAGCGAGGAGAGTCAGAGTATGGCCTCCTGAAAGCTAAGGGAAGGCGAGTTTCAAGGAGGAGCAAGCGGTTCACAGAATCAACCAACAGATGAGGACTGAGAACGCCACTGGATTTCTTATATACGACTGTGTTAATTACAAATAAAGGCACTTCTTCCTTTCTGGTTTCTTAAATCTTTGATTACTTTTTCTAGGCTGACTGCACAAACTAGCACTGCCAGGCAATACTGAATAGAAATGTTGCAGAAAGAAATTCTCCTGTCACCATTAAGCATGCCACTGTAGGCAGTCGGCAGTTTTTAACCAGGAACAGAGATTATAAATTGTACCAGATGCTTTTTCTGCATGTATTGAGATGATCATATGGTTTTCCACCTTTATCCCAAGGACCAGCAGCTCCATGTCTGGGGAGTCATGAGTGACCTGGGGCTTTGTCTTTTAACTGTGGCAGGTTCTTCTTGCTTTCTCTGTGAAGAGGTACAGATTGCATCTTGCTTTCTCTGTGAAGAGGTATAGTTTGCAATCAGGAATGTTCCCAATGAATGAGCACCAGGACAGAGTCATTTCTGATCCCTTCATCTGGCTGCTGTGGAAAAGATGAGGCTCAAGAAGCCACAGAGCAAGAAAAACTTGCAGGCAAGGAAGGGCTTATCCCCCTTATCTCTGCTGGTCATTAACTAATGCACTGCTGTTAACTCGGTGATGCTACGTGCTTCCCTTCATTGAGTATGTGTAGTTACAGGTCTAGAATCAAACAATTCTAAATCTTGGTCCCTATGAAGCTGAGTTTCTAGGATGCCTCTGAGGTGTTTAGCTGCACTGACTAATAAAAGTATCAGAGAGGGTGGGGCTTTGCCAGGCTCTGCTTCCTCGCTCACTGGTGATCAAGGGAGTCAATGCTCAAAAACTGAGGCAAGGAGCTGAGACTGTTCCTCCCTTACGGAAGCCTCAGAAGTTGGGAGGTGGCTCCAAGGAGCTGTGGACCCTCACAGCCTTGAGATTTCTATCTGTCAGTCATGAATCTGTTGACTGTGAAAGAGTCTACAGTGTGGCTGAGACACATTCAACTCTGGTGTCAGTTCTGTTTCTCACGATGCTAAAGAAGCAAAATTAAAATTACATCAAGGGAAGGAGGGTACTGGAGCGGAGTCTGGTTCTGCCTCACACTAGTTTGAGCCTGCAGGCCGGTCACGAAGGCCTTGGTTTCTTGGCTGGCCAGCATCAGATGGACTAGACAGTCCTGAAGTCCCTTTCACAGCCTGAGATTTTGTGAGATCACTAAAACATTTGAAAGTTAGTCCTTAATACCACCCCTCTCCCAATCCAGGCTGGGTTTGCTGAGTGTGGCATTGCTCTAAGACTCCAGTCACACACTGCCTCCTGGTCTGCACTGGCTGCCCAGGGAGGGACGAAAGAGAGTGAGAGACACAAAGCAAATATAAACATAGTGTCAGGTAACCATTTAGTACAATGAGCCTCGCCTTTACCCAGCTTCGTATAACAACTAAAAACGGCTGCTTTTCTCTCTCCAAGCCTATCAACTCACTCATTTAAGGATCTAGGTACTGTCTCCCCCACCTCATTTTTCCTTATTCCCAGCAGGTAAACTTAGGAAGAAACCCTACAAGAGGAGGTCTGAAGTACCACTGGCAGCCTTTGGCAACTGGCAGGGATGAAGCAGGTGCCAAGGTCATGCTCACTGCCGAGAATCAGTCTGCAGGGTCCACTGGAGGGCCTTGGGGCTGTACAGAGCCCAGACTACACGGAGATGGTGTCTGTAGTGCTACGGTTCTGCTACTCTACTCCTCTGCTGAGCAGCCAGCCCACCAGCCACAGAAGGTCGTGGCAGTGGCAGTTTCAGCACGGCCCAAGGCTGGTTGTTGTCCCATGGTGGTGGTATGCAGGGAAGGGGCCTGATTTATTTTCTTGGTTTCCTCTCCTGCTCCTGCCTGGCTACTTTTGAGGCCCACAAGCTCTTCTTCGGCATTCCCCTGCCTCTGAAGTGCCCATTCCTCAGTGTTTTTGGCTCATTCCTTGGTCTCAAGATTCTTTCCTGCCTCTTGCTCTACTTCCTGCCCCTCTGGCTCCTGACCAGCCTCCACTGCCTTCAAACGTTGCAACCCCTTGTCTGCACTTTGACCAGGACAGGATAGATAGGGTTAGCCTTCAGGTCTGCCCGCTTTAAGTTCTTGAGCAGAGCAAAGTGAAAGACAGGGAGGGTGAACAGTCTGTTGTTGAGGAGATCCAGGTGCTGTAGATGACCAGATGGTCAAAGTCTACTCA
This sequence comes from Choloepus didactylus, assembly GCF_015220235.1. NCBI lineage: Eukaryota > Metazoa > Chordata > Mammalia > Pilosa > Megalonychidae > Choloepus > Choloepus didactylus. The sequence goes on along the minus strand of NC_051329.1, from coordinate 10,156,370 downwards.
GGTCTAAGCTTCACCAGGTGTGTAAAACCACACAACTCCAACAGTAGAATGGTCAGTTTATTGCAGAACAGATATAGTATGGTGGCCTTTGGGAGGGCAGTCAGCAACTTGATGGGAACCTCACTGATGGCACGAGGCTCAGGTGCAGCTTGTTGCCGTCCAACTTGTCACGGAGGATGAGCGAGCCGTGGCTTCAAAGCTTTGACAGCCAGGAAAAGGGGACTGAGGGGTCACTTGTGTATTTGGTGGACTTGCACCAACAATGCCTGTATCCTCTGCCATCTGCACGGTGAGCTCCACCACACTGATTTCTGAAAGTTAAACTAACCTTGCATTCCTGGTAATCCACTTGGTGATGACACCATTATCCTTTTCTTAAATATTGTTGGACTAAATTTGCTAGTATCCTCTTTAAGATTTTTGCATTGGTATTATGAAGAATATTAGTTTGTAACTTCATTTTCTTGTTATCTCTCTCTCAGGTTTTCATAGCACAGACATGCTGGCCTCATCAAATGAGTTGAAAAGCACTTCCTCTTCCTCTTAGTTTTCTAAGTTTGTGTAAAACCAGTATTTCTTCCTAGTGTTTGGCAGAATTAACCAGGAAAATCCACTGGGCTGAGACTTTTAGTAGGGGTACACTTTTATACATACTCAGTTTCTTTAACTGACGTAGGATTATCCTGATTTTCTATTTCTTCTGATGTCAACTTAGAAACTTGTTACTGAAGGGATTTGCCAAATTGTCAAATTTTTAAAGTTGTTCATAACTGATTATCTGATTGTCTTTATTTCCTTTTTATTACTTTGATTTGCTGATTTTCTACTTTAAGGGAGAAGCTTCTCTCACTGATTTTATATCTTTATAGCTTTAAGTGTATATGTTGGAAAAGCAGAAAGTTCCCCTGAAATGATGTTTTCTAGCTGCATCCTCCAAATTCTCACGTGGTGTTTTCACCACTGATTAGTTCAATTATTTTCTAATTTCCATTGCGGTTTATTGTTTGATCCTGGATTATTTAAAATGTATTGTTTAGTTTCCAAATACTTGGGTAATTTGCTAATTATCTTTTTTATTGATCTTTTTTATTGTTTTCCAGATTAATTCCATTGTGCTCAGCAAAAAGAGGCTACATGATTTCAACCCTTGTGTAATTTGAATCTTGCCTCATGCACCAAAAGGTATGGTGTAATTTGGTAAACATTCCTTATGCATTTCAAAAGTATATCGTGAGTAGAAGAGAAAGTATATTGAGAGAAGAGAAATACAGATTAGGTTGAGTACATTTACAGTTTGTCCAAATCTTCCAAGTCCTTACTAAGTTTTCATCTGCTTCTTCTATCCATTACTGAAATAGGCATGCTATAATCTCCAACTATGATCGTGAATTTGTGTAATTTTTGCTTCATACACTTTAAATGTGCCACTAGGTGCATATAACACATACATGATTTGATGAGTGGATTTAACATAAGAAAGGTTTTGATAGCCCAGCAGAGGCAAAAGCTTGCCTGGAGGAAATGGGAGGCATTGAAGGGTAGAGATAGCACATGAAAACAGCTCATTCAAGGAGGTTTACTAAGAAGGGAAAGGAGTGGGGTGCTCTAAAGTCAAAAGCAAGGTGAAAGATAAAAACATACTATTGTTTCTCCTATGCTGATGAAGAAGATCCAGTAGAGATGGAAAACTGATAATGCAGGAGATGCTGGGGCCTACTGGACAAGGAGGAACTGGCTTTTGCTAGGAGCAAGGACAGTCCATTCACAGCAACACAGAAGAAAGCAGACCTTGTGGGCACAGATAGATGGTTGCTTGTGGAAATTACCTATTGACTGCTTTTACTTTCATGGTCATATAGATAGCAAGGTCATTTTTCCTGAGAATGAATATGGGGGAGGAGATACTGCTAGTTTGAGAAGATAGGTATAATTAGTTGTCTAAGGTAGTAGAAGAGTGAATGGACTAGAGACAAATGGTATGATCAATGGGCAGAAAGAACAGTAAACCAAGCTCAAATACTGACCGAGTTGCAGGCATTGGCACGTTCTACTTTGGAAAGACCCTTCAATTCAGTATCAAATACATTCATCTTCTCTACCAGGCAAGTGAGAGCAGTCTCTGTAGCCTCGCCAACTTTTTCATATACACCCTTTGCCTGTGGTGGTTAAAGATACAGACAGGAGAAAGGGAAAAGAAGTTAATTTCTCTTTAATAAAAAGAAAAAGACAAACTTTTTTGGAATAAACGGCAGTCTGCCTGTCCTTCATTACATCACTATTTTATAGGCCAATTTAATCCCACTACAGAGTATGATACGATATAATTAGAAACAGGCTCAATGGACAGGTATACATTCTAACTCTAATTAGTTTTTTCCTTGTCTTTAAATTTAAGAAATGAATGACAATTTTGTTACTTTTTGTCATTGCTTACTGCTCTAAAGAGCTTACATTCTGTTTCTGTATCTTGACTCTTGAGATAGAAACTTATTTAAATAAAAAGGGAATTTCCCCCCCATTATCCAAATTTTCTATAATTATGTGATCATCATCATCATCATCATCAAAACAACTCTTCGAAGCCTTGGCCTGTTCTGAAGATGTAATCCTATCCATCTTAAAAAGCAAGATCAATGCCCTGTATTTTCAGGAAAACATTCTCTATCCTAGGTTTTATTCATTTATAGCAACCATACTATACACTGACGAGAACATCAAGTACAATGCAACTTTCTGTTAAGATATATGAAAAGCTCTCAGCTTTCCTTGGCTGCGTCATGCTGGCCCTGATATAGACAGGCCCTTGAATGGAAAGGGAAAATAATATCAGGAACCCTTACTTTCCAAAGGGAGGAAGGAAAGTTGGATTTTCAATCCACCCACCCCACCCTTGAATACCAACAGCCAGGTCTAGCTTCTCCTTTATAAGAGCCTTACCTCATTGTAATCCAAAGCAGAGTCATTACACAGAGCACAAATTGTTGCTAATTCTACAAGACCGTCATATTGATGGCATTTCACTGGTTTATCATCTTTATGCCTGTCAAAAGAAAAAAGCAGACCTGTAGACAACAGTGTGGTCATTTCTATTGATTCCTCCCCACAATGATTATGTAATAATATAAATAGACTCTTGGGGACAACACTGGCAAGCATTCAAAAGACTGTGAATGATGGCTCTTAGAAATCTGGTAGTACAGTCAGTATTAGACAATATCAAAACAATGTCAGGAATTAATGGTTGGGGAAGACTCATAGTTCTTACTAAAAATCTCCCACCACTTATCAATGAAGAACTAACACAAACCCCATATGAAAATTTGGGCTTCAAAAGGAAGCTAAGTAAAGATGAAAAACGTCAATGGCTTATAAACTGTTTCTCTTTCAATGTGGGCACTACAGATCCATATTTTGCTTTGTTTTTTTAACAAGTACTACTCTAATGGATAATTACATGAGCCACATTAAGAAAGCTGTCTTAATTTTTCAGATACATCCAAATCTATACAAATATTAAAGCTGCCAAAATGCATCATTTAAATGATAAAGGTCACTCACACTTCTCCAGTGGGTGCATATGTTGATCCAGTTATAGTAAACTCATTAAGAGAACAACTATCCCCTTCAACTTTGTCCAGAATGAACATCTGCAGAAATAAAAGTAGTATTCAAAAGGCATAGAAAATAATTTAATGAAATTTTTAAACTGAAGCTCAGCATCAGAAGTATTGTCCCTTTTTCTAACAATCTAAGAACTGCAGAAAGAGCCCTGATGGGCTGAATAAATGAGAAGAAGCAGTGGCATCAAAGACCAGAAGACAACCCACACAAAACCTGAAATTAGAGGATTCTGGGTCAGCAAAATGTCAATTCCAAATTCCAAACGGTTGCCTGAGAAAGTGATGGTAGGTGGTCCTGCCTTAGAGCTGGGAAGAGTAAACTCACATTTCAGAGTTGTTTAAACAGTCCCTGAATAAAATAAGAGAAATTGCTTCTCTGTTCCACCCCATTTATTTTTATTGTGGAAAAAGCTCATTTTCCATGAAACTGTACAACTGCATATATACAGTAAGAAGCCCTTAGGTCTCAATGACCTGGGATGTCCCCAAAGCAAATCACATGGAATATGCTTAGAAAATAATTTTTAATTTTTTAGAATAACAAGGTGACATGATCAAATTTCTTAAGAACATTTTTTTTTTTCTTTTCAGATTTATTATAATTTAGAAGCCCAGTTTGGAAAAGATTGAGAATTGTGTTTTCATTGCAAAACATGAAAGTGTAAAACCTTTTCTTCAAACAAAGAAAACAAAAATGCAAAAAATGAAGCCTCAACTGTACTTTTTTATGACAAATCTCTGAAATATGGGTAATAATAATGTGATCAAATCATTCTACAATGAGGAATTTTTAAAATGTTCACAAGTCAAAAAGGTCATGTTATGCTTTAAAAACCTATCTTTTCAGAGCACTCAGTATAACATTAAGAAAATAAAATCAGCTTGTCTTTATTTTAAAATAACTTCTTTTGCCTCAAAAGATTTGTTTGTTATATAGCACATACTTTTAAAATTTCAAAAGCATACTCAGAACTAAATCAACTTTGGAACTGAATTAAAGCTATGAGACATACAAGACCTACTTTGTTAAAGAATATAATGGAATTTAAAACGTGTAGACTTCCGACATAAAGGTGCTAGTTCAAAAACACACATAGTGTCAAATGAGGCAAAGATTCACGTCCAAGGTCACACAAGAGCTCTGACAGACCACTGACAGATACGGCCATTGTGCCTATAACCCAAAGAACAACTTCCAAGTCCTGATGTAAAAAGCTACCAATCCTTTTTAGAAGAAAATTCAACTCTACCTAATATTAAAAGTTGTGTGAACCTTGGACAACTCACTTCTCAGAGCCACAGTCATTTCTAACCTCTGGAGCAAGGTTCCCGCAATATTCAAAATAAAGTCACATGTGAAAACATTAACTGCACTAAATAATATCAGAGCAAGCTGGCATCATTACTATTACTACCCCATGCTATTTCTTTAAAGACACTTTAGTACTTAAAGTTTCCATTTTTTGTAAACAGAATCCAAAAAAATTCAGAATTTTAATCCACATTAACTAAATCTAAAGGTCTATGGGCATTTTAGACTGTGGGCAAGTAAACCATTTAGGATCTGCATGATGAAAAGTATCCCTAAGTCAAGGGCAGACAGATACACAATTCCACTGCAATAAATCTCCTGTAGAATAACTGAGTAGCACCAGCTGCTGTGTTTTAAAAACGCAACACACACAAGAGAGGTTTCTCTTTATAAATTGTACCAGTTAAGAGAATAAAAGAATGTAAGAGCAAAAATTTTACTATGAACTATCATAAAAATGAACTTGATTTTTCTCATAGTTTTAAAATTTTTAAAATGTTACTATTACAAGTCTACACACTGCTTACTTTTATGCATATGAAGACTGCTCTGAGGAATTAAACTTTTCAGGCCAAGTTTAAACAATTTACTGAGGGATACTGATTAGTAAACATAAAGAAAATCTCCTCTTTTCCCCAAACAACCAATATGACAAAACTAACTTTTAGACCGTCCAACTTTTTTGGTTCCAAGGATTGAAAATTTAAATAACTGTCTTTCCATTCTAAATCTGGGTCTGGACTAGACAAAGAATGGGAGTGAAGTGTGCCTAAACATCACCATGAATTTAAACTCAACAAGAAAGATTCAGAAGGTTTAACTGTATTAAAACAAAACCCTTTGTAGAGATAAGAAAAATTATATAAAACCTGGAAATAAGGTCAAAAGGATGACTGGAGGACTTCAACATCATACAGAAGCATTGCTAAACAGGTTCAAAGATTATTTAGTTTTCTAGGAAAATGTAACATTGTTCAATTAAGGGCTCATATTAAAAATAACTTAGAATTTTATTGCCCTGTAAGACATTAGCTTGTTTTGTAACCTAACCTAGCCATCCTATTCTAATATTCATTTTGTTGGCCTTTAACTAACCAGTTTCTCAAATATTCCTGCAACCAGATTTACCATTTTACTGTTTCTCTTATTAATTAATGAGCCAAATAAAATCTTTGACACGTGTTCACTCTACATTTGTATGAATCATATGTACCTTATGGAAAATTACACTTTGACTACAAAACTGTTTAAAACCTAGGGAGACTAAGTTATACAAAAGAACTTACTTTAGTCACATCATTACTGAATTAATTCTTTGTTCTTGTTTTTCTAAGGGGAGGTTTAAATGTTTTTTTATTTTACCCCAAAGTGACAGTCAAACAACATAAGGAAAGTTGAACACAGAATGAAGCAAGTTAAAGGCAACTGTTTACCTTTTTTTTCTCTCCCAGAAAGAAAGCATGCTTCATTCAATGTATTATGAAAATACTAATTAGGATTATAGGTAAGTAACTACCTGCTTTATAGAACTCTCTTCCTTTAAACTTATCTGTTATATACATATACCAGAGACTGGAGCAGTCACACACACATCTACAAACTTCCTGTAGTAATTTCTCCAACGTAAGTGTGTCAGCCATGTAGATAACCCATATTTCATGAAATGATTTTAGGAATTAAATGATACTAATTCCTCTTAAGTACTGGAAATTACCTTGGGCTCAGACTACCACAAACACAACCCAATTTGTTTAAGGCAAATATAAAGGTATCATATTAAAAAGCAAAAGTTTTGATGGCATATGGGCATATTCTTAGTATGAATTAAAAACCACCACCAGAGAAGATTCTTACCCTACAAACTGACATCTGGTTTGTCGTAAGTGTACCAGTCTTGTCTGAGCAGATAACAGAAGTACAACCCAGGGTTTCCACGGAAGGGAGACTTCGAACAATGGCATTTTTCTTTGCCATTCTGCGAGTTCCTAGAGCCAGGCAGGTGGTGATGACAGCAGGCAGACCTTCCGGAATGGCTGCGACGGCCAGAGCCACTGCAATTTTAAAGTAGTAGATTGCACCTCTGATCCAGGAGCCTCCGTGAACGGGGTCATTAAAATGCCCAATGTTTATGATCCAGACTGCGATGCATATGAGGGAGATGACTTTGGAAAGCTGCTCCCCAAACTCATCTAGTTTTTGCTGGAGGGGTGTTCTCTCCTGTTCTGTTGCCACCATTTCATCCCGGATCTTGCCAATTTCAGTGTTAACTCCTGTGGCCACCACCACTCCCATGGCTTTTCCAGCAGCAATGTTTGTGCCCTAGGACAGAAGTGGAGGACTGGTCAGAAGAGTGACCTCACATCCCAACTCAAATGCTGACTAGTAAACTCAAGCTTTATGGATTTTGACTAGGGTACCCAGATTCTCTCTCACTCTACTGGCCTTCCAGTGGTTATCGGTCAGGCAACCAGCCATACAACTTTGGTTCTGACCCCTAACACCTGCAGGCCACCTGGTACGTACCTCCCTGATTCCAGTTCCATGTGGCTCCCTACTTACCCAGATCAGTGCTCACCATGGACTCGATACTTCACAGCACTGAGCCTGGCTTGCAGACCCCTTTGGGTGTTAGTGGTACTCTAATCCTTCTGCATTCCCCAATTTTTCAAACTCCACACAGCTGTCAACCCTAAGCATTCCTAACTCTGGTGCCAACAGTTCAACCTCCTCTACTTTTTTGTCAGCTGTAAATACACATCCCCATGAACTACCTTGAGGACCTCCGTTCATATACCAGCACATGAAAAAAAATCAAAATTAAACATGAGTTCTCTCCCTACCCCACTTTAATTAATTGCTAGTGTTAGAATGATATTGCTTCATTATTTTCATTGTAACTACATAGTCCTTCATTTACTATTATTGTGGTAAACCCATAAAAGTCCACCACTTCGAACAGCATTCTAGATTCCAAACAACTCTGTGAATCCCCACCACCCTGACTTGTTATTTAAAAGATGTCAAATCAATAGTACAGACAGCCCAATTATAAAATGGGCAAAAGATATGAAAAGACAGTTCTCTGAAGAGGAAATACAAATGGCCAAGAAACACATGAAAAAATGTTCAGCTTCACTAGCTATTAGAGAGATGCAAATTAAGACCACAATGAGATACCATCTAACACCGGTTAGAATGGCTGCCATTAAACAAACAGGAAACTACAAATGCTGGAGGGGATGTGGAGAAATTGGAACTCTTATTCATTGTTGGTGGGACTGTATAATGGTTCAGCCACTCTGGAAGTCAGTCTGGCAGTTCCTTAGAAAACTAGATATAGAGCTACCATTCGATCCAGCGATTGCACTTCTCGGTATATACCCGGAAGATCGGAAAGCAGTGACACGAACAGATATCTGCACGCCAATGTTCATAGCAGCATTATTCACAATTGCCAAGAGATGGAAACAACCCAAATGTCCTTCAACAGATGAGTGGATAAATAAAATGTGGTATATACACACGATGGAATACTACGCGGCAGTAAGAAGGAACGATCTCGTGAAACATATGACAACATGGATGAACCTTGAAGACATAATGCTGAGCGAAATAAGCCAGGCACAAAAAGAGAAATATTATATGCTACCACTAATGTGAACTTTGAAAAATGTAAAACAAATGGTTTATAATGTAGAATGTAGGGGAACTAGCAATAGAGAGCAATTAAGGAAGGGGGGAACAATAATCCAAGAAGAACAGATAAGCTATTTAACGTTCTGGGGATGCCCAGGAATGACTATGGTCTGTTAATTTCTGATGGATATAGTAGGAGCAAGTTCACAGAAATGTTGCTATATTAGGTAACTTTCTTGGGGTAAAGTAGGAACATGTTGGAAGTTAAGCAGTTATCTTAGGTTAGTTGTCTTTTTCTTACTCCCTTGTTATGGTCTCTTTGAATGTTCTTTTATTGTATGTTTGTTTTCTTTTTAACTTTTTTTTTCATACAGTTGATTTAAAAAAGAAGGGAAAGTTAAAAAAAAAAAAAAAGAAAAAAAGAAAAACAAGGGAAAAAAAAAAAAGATGTAGTGCCCCCTTGAGGAGCCTGTGGAGAATGCAGGGGTATTCGCCTACCCCACCTCCATGGTTGCTAACATGACCACAGACATAGGGGACTGGTGGTTTGATGGGTTGAGCCCTCTACCACAGGTTTTACCCTTGGGAAGACGGTTGCTGCAAAGGAGAGGCTAGGCCTCCCTATGGTTGTACCTAAGAGCCTCCTCCCGAATGCCTCTTTGTTGCTCAGATGTGGCCCTGTCTCTCTAGCTAAGCCAACTTGAAAGGTGAAATCACTGCCCTCCCCACTACATGGGATCAGACACCCAGGGGAGTGAATCTCCCTGGCAACGCGGAATATGACTCCCGGGGAGGAATGTAGACCTGGCATCGTGGGACGGAGAACATCTTCTTGACCAAAAGGGGGATGTGAAAGGAAATGAAATAAGCTTCAGTGGCAGATAGATTCCAAAAGGAGCCGAGAGGCCACTCTGGTGGGCACTCTTATGCACACTTTAGACAACCCTTTTTAGGTTCTAAAGAATTGGGGTAGCTGGTGGTGGATACCTGAAACTATCAAACTACAACCCAGAACCCATGAATCTCGAAGACAGTTGTATAAAAATGTAGCTTATGAGGGGTGACAATGGGATTGGGAAAGCCATAAGGACCACACTCCACTTTGTCTAGTTTATGGATGGATGAGTAGAAAAATAGGGGAAGGAAACAAACAGACAAAGGTACCCAGTGTTCTTTTTTACTTCAATTGCTCTTTTTCACTCTAATTATTATTCTTGTTATTTTTGTGTGTGTGCTAATGAAGGTGCCAGGGATTGATTTGGGTGATGAATGTACCACCATGTAATGGTACTGTAAACAATCGAAAGTACGATTTGTTTTGTATGACTGCGTGGTATGTGAATATATCTCAATAAAATGAAGATTTAAAAAAATAAATAAAAGATGTCAAATCAACAGGGACATTGAAATACCATGAATGTCCATACACCACTTTTCACAACAATACCAATTATTGTTTTGCCACATCTACCGTCTCTAATCACACTTTGTGTGTGTGTGTGTGAAACACATACAGACATCACTCACATTTTGAAAACAACCGTCTTTATAGACTACAGCTTTTCCAAACAGGTCTGCTTTTCAACTATGCTTATAGATAAGAGTCTTAAGACATTTAACCTGATTATTTTTTTTTGATCCTGAAAACCTGCCAATTAAGGGGGAAAAAAAAAAAAGAGACCCCTAAATCACATATTCTACTGTTACATATCATTGATGTTTTCTCGACAGATGAGCCTTGCCACAAAAAGCGATTATCTTCAGAATAAATCACCAACTCTTCAATGGAAAATATAAGACTCTTTGAGACATCTAATAAAACCATATTTGATTAAAGTACTTACAGAAAAGAGCATGTTCTTCTTGTCTTGATTGACAGCCCGTGGGTCAGGGACGGGGTCCGTGTGCTTGATAACAGAGACAGATTCACCTAAGGAGGTTGAGAGGGAGAAGAGTGGTTAGATCTGTGCTGCCCACAACCAGGACCTGGGCACCTCATCTATGCCAACTCATTACCACGCTCAGGGTATTACTGAGTATCAGCTCATCCAACGGAGGTAATTTATTACCCAACTTCTGTAAAAGAAGCTCATTCCCAAGCAAAGAACTAATGTCAAGATTAAAATCAATATAATAAAGGAACTTAATTTTGAGGCAAAATTCTAGTCAGTGATTTTTATTTTCTGGAATACCTATTCAAATTTAGTTTATATTCGGTATCATTTTATACTCAAACACAGTATATACTCTAATAAAAAAAGTTTATACTCTAATAAAACATCTGTAAGAAGCGAATATATTTTTACTTTTCAGAGACTACAAAAATTGTAGACACAATATATATTAAATAATAATGAGTGCCATCCACTGGGAAGGCAAAATATTTTTGTTCAGTAATGCCAATGATGAACAATGAGAACAGTCTATTAGAAATATCTGCAAGCACTATTAGACCATTCCATCTCAATAAAGCAAAACTGAAATAAAGCAATCACATGGTTTTAAAAGATTACCTTTTAAAACTTTTTAAAAAATGTGTTGAATTTGGTTTAAACTTAATTTAACGTCACTTATGAAATATATAGGGTTAATGTGACTGCTCTGAAATATGGCTCCAACTGTTCATTTTTGGTTGCAGGTAGCAAATTCTGAATAGCTGTTGAAAGAGTCTGATATTTCAATCTAGCCTAAAACTACAGTATGATTTAAAAAGGTAGATACTCAACAACTTCTATAGAGTTTTTAAAGTAGCAATTATTTCTGCAGGCACAAAATAAAAAATTCAAACATATAGAAAACCTGGTAATTTCCCCCAATATTTTATAAGCGTCCAGCTTGTTGCTGCTCATGGATGTTTTAATAGATAAGCTATTCATAAAGAAACAATGAAACAAATATAGAACCCAGGTGACTCATATCAGTACCTCTACAACAGGAGTTGCTTTTTAAAACTGATAATCAAATAGAAAATCTTGATAACCTTTAAATTTTATATTTACTCACCATTTAATTCAGGTTAGCATTGTATTTAAGTTAATCATCTGACAACCTTACTTCCAGTTAATATGAACCCTCCACCCTAGACTGTGCCTTTATCAAACAAAGGTAGGAAAATGTTCCAAACAATCCCAAATCTAAGTGTATGACTCCAGGTAGTAAAAACACTTTTTTTTTGGTGCACTAACCTTTGTTAACTGATTACTACAAAGTATGTCAGATGTGAGATCAGCATTCCTCCAATAAGAAAAAAATTACAGTCATGGAGCCTCTGCCTCCCTTCAAAAAGACCCTGAATAAGTAATCCACTTTTCTTTCACACAACAGGGAAAACTTAACACTTTAAACTCAAGAAGACCACCTCTGCTAATAATTTCTAATCCTAAAAAAAAATAAAAGTAAAAACAATGGTGGCTTGGTTTCTTTTCTCTTGAATCAAAACCAACTTTTGGAAAATTTAAAAAATAGGAGCCTTATGATAAGAACGCCATATCTGGTTTGTTGTTAAATCATCAGCATGGTTTCCCCCACTCAATGCCTTTAAACCAATATAATGGCAAAAAAGCCTAAGTGATAAAGCTCTAAGCAACAGGTGTCTTCGAGGGGATGAAGATGGTGGAGCACCATAAAGGGGCAGCAGGGCAGGAGTCAACTCTACTACATGGGATATCAGAGAGGCTTCAGAAGTTCAATGACTTTCAATATCATAGTATTTACCTGTGAGAATCGACTGGTCTACTCTGAGAGTTGTCGATTTGATGGAAGTTAGCCTTATATCAGCAGGAACTTTGTCACCAACTAATCAGGGGAAAAAAAGGCAGCTAAAATAATCAATGTTAGAAAAAGATGAATTTATCTAAAAATCAAACAATTTTTAAAGAAAACAAAAAGCCTCTTTCAGCACAAATACACAAAAATTCTGTTAAGCACGACAGTCAGCTTATCTCAGGCTCATAACTCCTTAACTGGATACATATAAGATCTGAATTGCACAGGAAAGAGGATGATGATAGGGAAAACCTCCAAGTACACATTATTTTAAACACAAGGTAGCTACATATGCTCACATCAAAGCTTTCACTTTAAAGAATATTTTCCTATTCAGCAAAATTAAGTATAAACAATGATAAATAGGAAACACAGACAGCTCTTTGAAAAGATGCTCAATTAAACACTCTCATAAGAGAAATGCAAAATAGCACTAAAAGAGACACCACTTTTTACCTATCAAACTAACAAACACTGAGGGTTGAGACAATACACCAAGTTGGCAAGGACGTACAGAAAGAGGATCCTTACATGGGGGGGGGGGGGGGACATAGTCTGAAAACGTGGTGGTTTCATTCAGAGGCGCAAATCACCAGAGGCAGCTTAGCAGCTGCAACAAGCGCAGGTGCAGAGACTAATGAGAATTCTGGGTCAGTACACTGCTAAAAAGGGACAAATTTGAATATATAGAATGTCAAAAAACCTATCATGTCTTGTAATATATACTTTTAACTTTAAACAAATTTTCACAGACAGAGGTTTGTCACATAATTGGCTATTTTTCTACATTGTACACAATTATTCTTCCTCTCCACAGAAAGGCCGCTTCTTAAATTCTCATCTAGTGAGGGCAAGCACTAAAATCCTGATTTTAACAGAACCAGTAAAAATCCCTCAGTGATTTAAGTTGAAAGCAACACACCAGTACATAGCTCTCGTTCTCAGTATTGGGAATGTACAAATGCCTTTTTGTTCAAAAATACAAGATAAATTATCTGTAGGCAGGGACAATGACAGCAGTAAACCATTACATATTGTCAACTGAAACCAGTAACTGACGGTTACAGTGATTTTCTTACATCAGCCAGGCTTTTCTTCAAATGACTTTCCTAAGCTATTGGTGAGAAACACTGCCTTGAGGTTCCCTTCAGAGTTCATTAATTATAGTAAAGCACTATTCTAGGAATTAGAGCATGCCACCCCCCATATCGCCCATTCCACCCATGCAGGGTCGTTCTCTTCTTCAAGAATTTCTATGACTATAACTTCTGCTGTGGTTAACAGCATCCCGTATAGCAGTTCTTACAATCTCAGTTGGATCAATAATTCCTTTTTCCACCATATTCACAAAATTTCCAAGCACAGCATCATCACCCACTTCTGAGGAACTCGGCATAATTTTCTCAACTATCAATGATCCTTCAACACCTGCATTCTTAGCAATGGCCACTGCAGGAATTCTGAGTGTTCTTTTATAATAATTTCTATACGAATTTTTTGATCTTCATTAGTTGGAGTTAGTGAGTCCGAGGCTGGAGCGCATCAAAGCAGAGCACAACCACCTCCCAGAACAATGCCGCCTTCAACAACAGCTCATGTTTCACTGAGTGCATCTGTGAACCCGTCTTTCTCTTCAATCACTTCCACATCACTTGTTCCACCAACCTTCAGCACAGCTATTCTATCTGAGAGTTTTGCTAGAAAGATGTTCCTTTAGTCTTTCCTTTTCATATTCACTAGGTGTGACAGCTAACTGCTCAATGATTTCGTGAATATGCTTTTCAACTTGAGCCTTTCAAGACCATGGCATCATCTCTGGTCACAATGATCTCTCCAACTTTTCCCAAAGCATGAGGCCAAACTTCAAGGTTTACAGTCAACCTCTCTTTCTCCAAACACTGCACCACCATTAGCAAAAGCCATGCCTTTAAGCTGGTTATTTCTATTGTCACCAAAACCTGGAGCTTTGACTTCTACAACCTGAAGACCGACTTTCAGCCTATTCAAAACAAGTGTACTTCCAACACTAGGAGTCAACAATTGAGGGGGGTTGGTTAGGGACACAGGAGGATTTGAGTTTCCTTTTCTTTTTTTCTTTTCATCTTTTACTTTATTTCCTGTCTGGAATAATGAAAACATTCTAAAAATTGAACAAAAATTAAGTGTGGTGGTGGATGCACAGCTGTATGAGGGTACCAGGGGCAACTGATTGTACACTTTGGATTTTTGGATAATTGTATAGTATCTGGACAAGCCCAATAAAAATTAAAAAGAAAACAAAAAACAAAAAAACAAACAAAAAAAAAACAAGTGTACTTAAGAGCTTCTCCACAACATCTTCAGCAATTATGACCAAGGGCTCACAGTGAGCACTGGCAATTTCAAGAGCAGGTATACTGGACTGGACGCTAGAAATTTTCTTTTCAGTCAACAGAATGCAGGCATCTTGGAATTCACATTTCTGATCTTTTGATGTATTACTCAAGTATGGAGAAATGTAACCCCAATCAAACTTCATGTCTACAATAATCTCTAATTCATCATTCAATGTTTTTCTATCCCTTACTGTGAGGACACCCTTTCTTTCAACCTTTTTCACTGCGTCAGAAATGATGCTGCCAATTTCTTTGTCTCTGTTTGCAGAAACTGTAGCAACCCAAGCAGTTTCTTCAGGGATTGCCACAGGTTTTCACTGTTTCTTAGGTCTACCAATTACAACATCAACAGCTAGCATCATACTTTTGATTTCCACTGGAGCAGCTCCTCTGCTTATCTTCTTGAAGGCTTCCTTGACAATAGAGCATGCCAGTACAGGAGCAGTGGTGGTGCCACCCCCAGCCTCTTCATCTGTGTTACTGGCAACATCCTGAACAACGCTGGCGCAAATATTTTTGTACTTATCCTTCAAGTCAATTGACTTTGCAATGGTTGCACCATCTTCTGTTACTTTGGGACTTCCCCAACTCTGTTCAATAATCACTGTTCTTCCCTTTGGCCCAGCAGGAACGGCTACAGCGTCGGCTAAAAGGTCTACACCTTGAGGCACTAAGGATTGGGCATCTGCACCGAGTTTTATATCTCTGGCATAAGCCCAAGGGAGATGAGAAGCCAAGGTCCTGGACACTGGCCTCACCTGGTGAAGGGCAGAGGGTCATCGAAGCTTTTCTGTGCGGTGCTGGCTGCAGAGGCAGGGTGTCAGTGGCCAGTGAGGGACAGAGTGCTGGGCACACATGGCAGTGAGCTCCTGTCCCCTATCCTCGGCCACTCCCCCCGCCCTGAGGCACCGCACGTTCCAGTGGCTCTCAACCCCTTCTTGTAATGTAATATTCAGAGCCTGTTTAGTATTTATAATTCAGCTATCCTTCCATACTTTATAGCTGCACTGAATATGCTGCTGAGTATGAAGGTAAATTGTTACAAAATTACTGGAAGGCAATATGGCAATATTTATCAAAATTACAAAAGCCTAATTTTTAACCTACAAATTCCATTTTGAGGAACATATTCTATAGATATGCTCACCAACGTGGTTATTCACAGGATATATTTTTGTTAACAGTGGAAAGGTGAGCATCTCTCTTCATTCTAAAGCAAAATTTTCTCTAAAATACAGTGTAGACAGAAATTCCTCCAGGAAGGGATAACAAAAACTGTTAAGTGGGTAGCCACAGCATGGGTGGAAAGGAGACTTCACTTTGTACCCTTTAGTATTTGAATTTTGAATTATCAAATTAAGAGAATAATTCTTGCATAACCTCTGGAAGATCTTTTTAAAGTCAACTGAGTCTTCTTTTTTGGGCCAAATAGTTCCTTTAACAGATCTTCAAGTGCCTACTTCTTAGCCCCTTTCCTAGATCTGTACAAAATACAATGCCTCCAATGCAGACCCAGTAACATATCAAGACAAATTTCACATGCACCTTGAAAACAGTAACCAGCACACTGTACGTGTTTAAGTACTGTTGAAATAGGTGGACGGACACCTGTGCCAAAGCAACTAGACATTAAAAATAAGCATATCTTCCTGAAAGGTGACAAAAGTGATTTTGGAAGTCTCATGCGAGGACAGTTAAAAATCAGAACAAATAAAAAGTAAATTCTCCCTAGAATTACAGATGGTATTGTCAAGTCAAGTGTTCATTTTCTAGACTGCATCCGAAGTTACAACACTGTCAGTGGTTGCATACACACTGGCAAAATGGCCATTTAGTCCAAAAAGCAGATTTCACTCATTAAAACCTTCAATTTAGTTCTCATTTTTCTGCATTTCAGAACTTTAAAATTCAAGGTGAGTATCATTTGCTTTTAAAGCTCTAGCTCATGAAACAAATCTGTAGCCAAAGTAGGCAATGTGTTCACAAGGCAGCAGAGAGAGAAACAATTAGCATAAAATCTCCAGAGACACAGATCATCCTTGCATTTGATTGCAGGGACACAGTACATTGTAAAATTCCTGCTGGAAATGCTTATGCAACAAACAGCAATATTCAAAACTGAATAAACCAGAACCTTTCCTTTTAATACAATTCTGCTCACTGAAGGGAGCACATCTAACAGATGATTACGAGAATAAAGTAACGAGAATAAAGTAACCAGTCTAAAGTAACCAGTCTAAACTTAGTGACTTTCAACAGCTAAAATCTTTTTCCATCAAGACGAAAATTCACAAATTAAAAAAAAATCTTTTACTATTATTTCTGCTTTTCACAATAAGCCTTATCCCATGAGCCCTTGAACACAAAAAGAAAAATAGTAAAAACTAAATGAACATGACTCCAAATGCAAAAATGACTTGACCATGTACCTTTGATGTTTGAGATTTGTCACAATCCTACATGAACCAGAAGACAAGACTTCTGTCCAGTATTACAGAGGTTCCCACGATCTATCAACTGTCACACTGTAGCACTTTGACAGATGAGGATATACCAGCAATTTAAAGCACTACGGTGCCTGATTTCACATTCAAAGTTGAATCTCTTTATTCTACTTAACTCTGTATATAAATCATAGCTCATATTCCCAATACAAATATGAGGACAAAGTACAAGATGATGCAAAAGGAATGCCTTGTGATTTATTTTGCTGTGTTTCAGGAGAAGCTCAGATGATTTGAAACTGATGAAAAAATGTATTTTTGAGGCAACAAATACCAAGGATAAATCTGTTTCTAGGGAATACAGCTAACATATTAGCTATTAGTTTAAGTGAGACCATACTATACATGGGCTGCACCCAAAATTAATGCGTTATAAATAAACCAGCATTAATTATATAGAAACTAGCATTAATCATAAAGAAACCAACTACTTTTTCCCCCTTAAAAGCAGTATAAATATATGAGGGGTGTCTCGTGGCCATACAGAAATTACACTGCTATACATTCAATTTTTTCCCCCCACATATCCAGTAATGCCTCAAATGTCAAATGCTAGTGGAACAATGACCTGGAAAAAGTCCTTAAAACCAACCTCAAGCTCTCCTCAGCTTTTCTTGTCTTACATCTATCATTCTAATTGGAAAACAATTAACTATTTAGGAATTAAAAAGAAAAGTTAATCTGGAGACATTTTAAAAACTATAGGTTATCAAGATTGACTCAGTCTGGTTTAACGCATTTGGGGTGCAGTCCAGGAATCCATTTTTAAAAGTTCTCCAAATGCAGTAAAACAATATAGATACCCTCTTTTTTTTTTTTTTTTTTTGATATACCCACTTTTAAACATATACCCAAAAGAACTGAAAGCAGAAACCCCAACAGATAGCTGTACACCAGTTTTCACAGCAGCATTATTCACAATAGCTGAAAGGTGGAAACTACCCAACTGTCCATCAACATTAAGAATGGACAAACAAATTGTGGTGTATCCATACAGTGGAATATTATTCAGCTGTAAGAAATGAAACTCTCATACATGGACGAACCTTGAAAACATGTTGAATGAACTAAGTCCGACAAAAAAAAAAACAGATATAGTATGATTTCACTTATAGGAAATAACTAGAATAGTTATTCATAGAGGGAGAGTAGATTATAGATTATCAAGGAGGAAAGGAAATGGGAGATCAAAGCTGAAAACAGTTTCTGTTTGGGGTGACGGAAAACTTCTGGTAATGGATGGTGGTGATCATAGCACAGAATAGTGAATGCAACTGACACCAATGAATCGTATGCTTGAAGGTGGTTAAGATGGGATATGTTATGTTGTATATTTGTTAACACGATTAAAAAAAAATAAAATAAAATAAAAAGAAAAACCCCATGACAGTGAGGGCCCTAGCTCCCACTAAGGGCTCATGTAGAAGAGCCTTTACCATGTGCCACTTCTCTTGTGCCAAGGGTGCCACTCCTGGCCAAAGGGACCCCTAAGCCTCACAGCGCTGTGAAACGGACCACCTGAAGGTTCCCTTTTATCTGTTCCCTAGAAACTCATCTCTTTATAGAAAGGTGCTACAGCAAACATCCAAACGGTTTTAAAAATCTGCCATATTACAGTATACTCTTAGCTAGAGAGAGACCCTACCTCCCATCGTCTTGACCACACTATACCCTCATTTTACAGACAGAAAACTAAGGCTGGGAAGTAAAGGAGTCTGCCTCAGGATCCGTAACTCATGAGCAACTTTGTTTAACTTGCTGCGTGCCTCTGCTTCATACTGTTTGTCTGTAAGATTCAATTTAGGATCTGAATCTTTAGGCAGCAGGCTCTCTGAGGAATGTAAGGCTCATGAAAGTAAATATCTATGGAATACCTTCTCAACTAAGACCTAACAACTTTCCTTTGTCTGCAGGCTTCAATGAATTCCAGATAGACGGTTTTGTGCGCAATGAGTGAGAGCCTCACTGTCATGATGATCACATCTAGTGATTACCTCCCTGACAGGGCACGTCAATGCCTCCAAGGGCAAGTGATAGTGGAAATTTCTTACTCTTGCCAACGGAATGCTACGCAATTTATTCCTCCACAAATTTTTTCTCTGTCATTTTGGGTCTAGGCAGGTGTAATAAAAGAATACTCTATTTATAAACTACCTTCCATTTATATATCTAACATCTGTTGGTTCCTTAAGTCCAGAGCTCTTTAACCTAGTATCACAATAAACAGATTATTTTGAATCTGAACAAGATCCTTAAAATAATACTTCAGGGGTTTACCAGGAGTGCAAGTTAAGAGTTAGTTTAAAAAACAAAATCTAATTTACCATGACAAATCCCAAAGAGCTATTCAAATCTTCTCTAAGAGGAAACTCTATAAGAACAGAAATTGCCTCCTAAATATTATTGTTTTTAAGTTTAAATGGCTCCTGATAAAAGCAAGACATAATAGAATTAAACTAAATTACTTAAACACTTACCTGTGACTCAGAACATTATCACTATCTTTCCAATTTGAGTCATAAATTTTGTAGTCAGGCAGAATGAATGAAATTCTTCATCTGAGAAGGAGTATTTGCCTACTTAAAACTACTTCCAGGCCTCAGGGTGAGCACGGAAGGAACATTACAAATTGCCATAATATAGTACATTTGCTCTCAATCTGATTTTGGGAGTGTTATCTTTAATATGCCATATCTTTTAAACATGCCAATGTGATTATCATCTTGTTTAAAATCTTTCCATGGCTTCTTCCTACTAGACTTGAAATAAAATCTATTATCTCTACCACAGTTAACTCCCTCCAAGACCCAACTAACTGCAGCTCACCACTTACCACTCCCCCGCCCTCCAAGCTTCAGACCCAATGGTTTCAGTTCCTCAGTACTCAAATTTCTTCCCATACTGCTTCTCCTCCCTCCCAAATAGGAAGACGCTCTTCTTGAATCCTCAGACCGAATTTGTGTATCCCTTACTGCAGGTGTCTACAAAGGGCTGTCCTTGTCTTTTACAACACTCATTACATTGTGCTTCATCTGTCTTCCCCATTAGACCAAAAGTTCCATTAAGCAGAGCCACTCAATCACTTCCTGTCCCCTAGCAATATGCCTGGCACAGAATGAGTGCACAATATTTGTCAATGAAGAAACTGCACACTTTTATTTCCTTTAATACACAAGCATCAAAGACTTATGATGATAATTATCTAGTTGAAGAATGTCACAAAGCTAGTAACAGGGAAAAAAAAAAATCAAGACCCAAAGGTATCTCAAACTTAAGTGAGCTGAATGAGGTTTAATAATGGTATTTGTTTAAATTCTACATTTGGACTAAAACAAACAAAATCTATGTTAATAGAGGATTAGAGATGTAGGGAGGACAAGCACAGGTGAGAAAGACTCATTTTAGCTGGTAGGACAAAACTGGAAAAGACATTTCCCTAATCTGTAAGAGCAGATGAAGCGTCTCTACAGTATCAGACTCTATTTACATAACAGTATTCGAGTCTGGGCAGCAAAGAAGAGCTATTAAGATTGTAAAGGGTTTGAAAATAATTACAAGAGTAACTGAAAGAGCCAAGACTACTTTGGAAATAAAAATTTTAGGATACATCATACTGTTAAACATTTAAGACTCCTAGTTCTACCAAGACTTGTCACATGCTCTTGGATAAACTACAAACTTACCTCCGAAATAAGGGTTTACACATTCGTCTCTGAAGTAAGGGTTTGTACATTCCTCTACAGTTCTGAATAATCAATGATTTACCTTCAAATACCTAACAGACCATCATATGAAGAGGAATTAGATATCCAAGTTTACACATTCGTCTCTGAAGTAAGGGTTTGTACATTCCTCTACAGTTCTGAATAATCAATGATTTACCTTCAAATACCTAACAGACCATCATATGAAGAGGAATTAGATATCCAAGTGACCCAAAATAAAAAATGTATACAACAAAAGTATATTTTAGCTCATAAGGAACTATTTTATTTAAAAAATGGACTAAAAATTGCACAGCTGGCCAGAGTAGGCAAGTTTCCAGTTACGTACGTACCGGTATGTAAGAGGCAGCAGGACAGCCGTTCCTTAGAGGGTGTACAGGCAGCACAGGCACTATTCGTTTGCTAAAGCTGCCTTTATGCAAAATACCAGAAATAGACTGGCTTTTATATAAAGAGGATTTATTAAGTTACAAATTTACAGTTCTGAGGCCATAAAAGTGTCCAAACTAAGGCATCAACAAGAGGATACCTTCACTGAAGAATGGCCGATGGCATCCGGAACACCTGTCAGCTGGGAAGGCACATGGCTGGCGTCTGCTGTTCCTTTGTTCCCAGGCTGCATTTCAAAATGGCTTTCTCCAAAATGTCTGTTGGTCTCTCTTAGCTTCTTCAGCTCCTAAGCGTCAGGGTCCTCTCTTAGCTTCTCCAGAGCAAACTCTGGGCTAGCATCTCTAAACATCTCCAAGCATCTCCAAGTGTCAGCATCAGTGTCAGCTCTTAGTTTCTCTCCAAAATGCCCCTCTCTGCTGCTCTGAGCTCCTTCTGTTTGTAAGCTCTTTTATAGGACTCCAGTGATTAAATCAAGACCCACCCTGAATGGGCGGGATCCGTATCTCCATGGAAATAATTCCATCAAATGTTTCGCATGCAGTTGATTGAGTCACATCTCCATGATAAAGCTCAATCAAAAGATTCCAACCTAATCAACACGAATAAGTCTGCCCCCACAGGACTGCATTAAAGAACAAGGCTTTTTCTGGGGAACATCATCTATTCAAATCAGCACAGGCACTAAGTTAGGGTAGAGGGCATGCTACCTGGTAAACCTACCAAGATGGATTCCAGCCTTTTTCCTTTCTTAATTACAAAAGTAAACAAAGTTTATACATATATATTTATTAATGAAGTTGTAGGTTTACAGAAAAATCATGCATAAAATACACAGTTCTCATATACCACCCTACTACTAACACCTTGCATTAGTGTGGAATATTTGTTACAATTCATGAAAGAACAGTTTGTGTAACTGTACCATTAACTATATTCTATTGTTTACAATAGAGTTTGCTGTTTGTGTTCTATAGTGCTACGTTTTATCTTTAAATTTTATTCTAGTGTAACATGCATACAACCTAAAATTGCCCATTAATTACATTCATATGTTTAACTCAGTAGTGTTATGTTCACAATGCTGTGCCACCATCACTTCATTACTAAAACTTTACAATCATCCCAAATACAACCTCTGTACAACTCATGCATTAACTTCCCATTCCCCACTTCCCCACTCCCACCTCCCGATAACCTGCAATCTGTTTTCTGTCTCTGAATTTGCTTTTTCTAGATATTTAAATGGAACCACACAATATTTGCCCTTTTGTGTCTGACTTATTTCACTCAGCATGCTATCTTCAAGTTTCATCCATGTTGTTGCATGCATCCAGACTTCAATCCTTTCGATGGCTGAATAATATTTCATTGTATGCATATACCACATTTTGTTTATCCATTCATTGGTTGATGGACACTTGGGTTGCTTCCATCTTTTGGCAACTGAGAATAATGCTGCTGTAAATATTGGTCTGCAAGTATCTGTTCGAGTCTCTGCTTTCAATTCTTTGGAGTATATACCTAGAAGTGGGATTGCCAGGCCATACGGTAATTCTATACCTAACTTTCAGAGGAACCACCAAACTGTCTTCCACAGCAGCTGTACAATCTTACATTCTCACCATTAGGGAATGAGTTTTCCTATTTCTCCACATCCTCTCCCACACTTGTAGTTTTATGTGTTTTTAATAGTAGCCATCCTAATGGGTGTGAAATGATATCTCATTGTGGTTTTTATTTGCATTTCCCTAACAGCTAATGAGGTTGAGCATCTTTTCATGTGCTTTTGGGCTGTGTGTATCCTCTTTGATAAAATGTCTATTCAAGTCTATTGTCCACTCCTAAACTGGGTTGTTCAGTTATAGAAAAACTTCCTTATATACTCTGGATATTAAACCCTCACTGGATATATGCTTTGTAAATATTTTCTCCCACTGAGTAGGCTGTCTTTTCACTTTCATGGTAAAGTCCTTTGATGCACAACAGTTTTTAGTAATGTTTTTAGAAGGTGAAAATCTCACCCTTCATTCCCCTCATTCAACAAATATATGTCAAGCTATTACTATTTATCTTCTAGAGCCTATGTGTAACACTCATTAAACTTAAATTACAAACTTTCATTTACCCTAA
The DNA here is from genome assembly GCF_015220235.1 of Choloepus didactylus. Classification (NCBI taxonomy): domain Eukaryota; kingdom Metazoa; phylum Chordata; class Mammalia; order Pilosa; family Megalonychidae; genus Choloepus; species Choloepus didactylus. Next base: position 10,132,913 of record NC_051329.1, on the reverse strand, counting down.
GTATATACACAACTGTCTCATTCTTTTTTAATGGCTGCACAGAAATAATTGCTAAATATTGGAGAATGCCTATTATTCTATACCAGGCACTGCTGGAAGGGCTTTAAGGGTTACTAACTCTTAATCTTCATAAAAATTCTAAGGAAGGTGGTATTATCTTGACTCCCAGTTTTCAGGTGAGGAAATGAGGCACAGAAAGGTCACTTGACTCAAGGACACAATATTTTGTCAAAATATGCTCTAAATACCCCCCTCCCCCATTTTCATGATCATCTGGTGTTTCTCATTTTTCCTGTTACAATATCAGTAAGTGGATCAAGTTTGTGGACTTGGATTATTTCTGTAGGCTATTCATAAAGGTAGAATTTTCCTACAAATTTATATCTCCTCTAAATTTATATCCTCACCATTTCCCACACTCCCAAACATGTATTTTTCTGAACACTGCTAACACTATTTTGTTTTTTTTAATTCTTATATTATCTTCAATATAATTCATTTTAGATTTTTACATATTCAGCTATGTCAATCTTGGTTTTGTGTCACGCTTAGGAAAAGCATTTCCCATATCATAGGTCTCTTCAAGATTTTCCAAAATCTAACTGGCAGGGATGTAAAGGTTAGCACTTACTGGTCCTGTGACTCTCAGTGAGTCAAGGGAAGGAGGTCTGATTCCAGGAGATTAGCCTTTGAGTATCAGATCAAGTTTCAAATCAACTGGTCAATCAGGACCTAATGGTTAGGGAGACCTCCCAGAGTTCATTTCTCATGGTTCACAGCTACCAGGACAATGCTAAATGGCCCTAGTCTCAAACCTTTCTGTTTCTAATCCATCAACACTAACCACTTCTACTTATATAAAGCCCCATCCCAGAACTACAGAACCAAAATCTGCATTTTAACAAGATCCCCAGGTGCTTCCTATAGACATGAAGTTAGAGAAGCACTGCTCTAAAAGGGCTGACAAACTAGTGGCCAGCAAGCCAATTCTGATAGCCAAATATGATTTTTTTTATTTATTTAAAAAACCCTACAGCTACTAAGAATGATTTCTACATTTTTAGTATTGTTTAAAAAGAGATTTTGCTACAGAGAATTTATGTGCCTCATGAAGTCCAAAATACTTTCTAGCTGGCCTTTTACAGAAAAAGCATGGATATCCTACACATAGAAAAGTATGTATTCTATAGCAAGAAATGACGTGCTAAATATTTGTGAGGGAGCTTGGTAGGTATGGATTCGGTATTTGCTGAATGCTGAAAGTCAAGTCTCTCCAATCCCAACAGCTTTTTAAAAATGAAAGTCCACCTGGACTCACAGCCCAGGTAAATAAATGACATATGGCCAAATTATTTGAATCAGACATCTTTTAGAGCCAGAAAGCTCTTTGAAACAGTCTATTCCAATTATCTGACTCTGCACAGGTTAATTTACATGTCCAGTGTCATGCAGAATTAGAGTAACAACCCAGGTTTTCTCAAATGAACTGAATCTTCCTTTTATTTCACAACTTTGACTTTCCTCTTCCTTCCTCTGGAAAAGCTACTTGATACATGTTACTAAATCTCATTATGACAACTTGACTATCAAAATATGATGAAGATATTTGTAACTTCTTATAATTCATAAACATGAAACAAATCAGAATGGATTCTTTACTGCCTGCATCTTTAGCTCAAAATAATGACTTGAAATTTGTCAATGCTGTTGTGTGGATCAGCGGTTGTAACTGCTTTTATCCTTAGGTTCTTTGACATTGAATAACCATGTTACAAAATGTTTATCTGCTTTCCTCTGGGTGAAATTTTCGGTTGCTTGAAGTCTGGGGCATTATGAATAAATATATTATTAATATCCATGTTGAATGCAATAAGCCAGATACAAAAGGACAAATGTATGATCTCACTGATATGAAATAATTAGAATAAGCAAACTCAGACTCAGAAACTAGAATACAGGTTACCAGGGGCCAGGGTGGGAATAGGGAATGGGGAATTAATGTTTAATTGGTACAGAATTTCTGTTTGGAGGGATGGAAAAGGTTTGGTGATGGATGGTGGCAATGGTAGCACAACACTGAATATAATCAACACCAGTGAATTGTGTACTTGAATGTGGCTAAAATGGGAAATTTTAGGTTGTATATATGTTACTAAAATAAAAATTAAAAACAACAACCAAAAAAACCCATAAGACTGTACGAATAGTGAACCCTAATGTAAACTATGGACTGTAGTTAGTAGAGCAACTATAATATTCTTTCATCAATTGTAACAAAGGTACAAAGGTACATTAATGCCAAATGTTAGTAACAGGGGTAGGTATATGGAGTTCTATTTTCTTGCCCGATTTTTCTGTAACTCTACAAATTTTCCAATAAAACAAATAAAAAGTAAAACCTCTCTTCCTTTAAAGTCACCAAATTTAATAATTATTCTTTTTATTCCTGAATAAATCCTGAAATTGCTAGCACTACTGAACAGTTAGTCTTTATTTTAGCAACTATATAATTAATTTGTCACAGAGGATCTGAAACAAAAGCAATTTTATCTTAAGATTGTATCACCTCCATCACTTAATATAATCTTAAAATATGATTTGCTCCAGAGTATACTACAGGACAAAAGTCATCTGAGGATATTTATGTCCTCATGCTATTCGTCGACTCTGGGTTACCAAGATACAAGAAGTTTGTTTTAAACAATCCTGAGAACCATGACCTTGAGAAATCAATAAATAACCCCCGGGGCATATACCAAAACTTCCAAAATTCTAAAATTGAACTCTTATGGCTATCATAGTTTGATTTGCTTTTACAATATTAACAGATACTCCAGAAAGCTTAAAATATTGATGTTCATTTCTCATAAATTATACCTGATTGTAGTACTTTGGGTTTTCATCCATCCAAAGACATATTTTCTTGGCATTAAAATAATGGCAGAATCACCATGGCTTCAGAAGATGAACATGTGGGTCCCTTTCTCTACATCTGTCAAATCAACTTTATTAAGCTCCTGAGTTATAGATATAACAGGAAATGCTAAGGTTTACATAAGCATTTCATATACATGCTTACTCTGTGGAAAGGTTTTAGCTGATAGAGCAACACCTAAAATTTAATTTCCTTAGCTCCCTGTATCCCCCAATCCCAAATAAAAACCATCCAGTCCAGTCTAGCCTTCAGGAAATTCAGTGGAACCATCCTTTCAGAAACATGTGTTTTATGACCTAAAATCACTTCCTTTCTGCAAGTATCAAAATGGCAAATACGTACTTGCTTTCATTTTCAAGAGTTCACAATATTCTCCAGTTTTTCTAGCTATCAGAAAGAACCCACATCCCCAATTACATAATTTAAATGAAAATTACCATGTCTAAAAAGCTCAATTCATGGTATTTAGTTTCTTTCTTTTTTTTTTTTAAATTATTGAGGCTTGTTTTATGTCCCAGCATATGGTCTATTCTGGAGAAAGTTCTGTGACCACTAGAGAAGAATGTATATCCTTGTGATTTAGGATGTAATGTTCTATATATGTCTGTTAAATCGAATTCATTTATCAGATTGTTTAGGTTTTCAATTTCCTTATTGGTCTTCTGTCTGGTTGATCTAGCTATAGGGGAGTGATGTGTTGACGTCTCCCACAATTATTATGGAAACATCCATTGCTTCCTTTAGTTTTGCCAGTGTTTGTCTCATGTATTTTGTGGCACCATGATTGGATACATAAACATTTATGATTGTTATTTCTTCTTGTTGACTTGCCCTTTTTGTTAGTATGTAGTGGCCTTCTTTGTCTATCCTAACATCTTGCATTTAAAGTCTATTTTATCTGAGACTAATATTGCTACTCCTGCTTTCTTTTGGCTGTAGATTACATGAAGTATTTTTTCCATACTTTCACTTCCAATTTCTTTGTGTCCCTGTGTCTAAGATGAGTCTGTGGTATGCAACATATCGATGGTTCATGTTTTTTTAATCCATTCTGCCAATCTTTATCTTTTAATTGGGGAGTTTAATACATTTACATTCAATGTTATTACTATGAAGGCATTTCTTGAATCAGCCATCCTATCCTTTGGTTTATGTTTGTCAGATATATTTTTCCCCCCTCTCCCTTAATGTCCTTCATTGAACCAATATTGAGTCTCCTTAGTACTGAAACTTTCTCCATCTCTCTCTCTCCTTTCTTTGTTTCTCTGGACTCCCTTTAGTATCTGAAGTAGGGCAGGACTTTTATTAGCAAAACCTCTCAGCATTTGTTTGTGAAAATTTTAAGCTCTCCTTCAAATATGAAGGAGAGCTTTGCTGGATAAAGTATTCTTGGCTGAAAATTTTTCTCTCAGGATTTTAAGCAGGTCATGCCACTGCCTTCTCGCCTCCATGGTGGCCGCTGAGTAGTCACTACTTAGTCTCATGTTGTTTCCTTTGTATGTGGTGAATTGCTTTTGTCTTGCTGCTTTCAGAACTTGCTCCTTCTCTTCAGTATTTGAGAGTATGATCAGAATAGGTCTCGGAGTGGGTTTATTTGGATTTATTCTATTTGGAGTTTGCTGGGCATTTATGCTTTGTGTATTTATATTGTGTAGAAGGTTGGGGAAGTTTTCCCCAACAATTTCTTTGAATACACTTTCTAGACCTTTACCCTTCTCTTCCCCTTCTAGGACACCAATGAGTCTTAAATTTAGACGTTTTATTTTATCTATCATATCCCTGAGGTCCATTTCCATTTTTTAATTTTTTTTCCCCATTCTTTCTTTTGTTCTCTCATTTTCCACTCTGTGGTCCTTGAGGACGCTGACTGATTGTTCAACTTCCTCCAGTCTTGTACTAAGTATCCAGAATCTTTTTAATTTGGTCAACCGTTTCTTTTATTTCCATAAGATCATCTATTTTTTTATTTATTCCTGCTATTTCTTCTTTATGCTCTTCTAGGGTCTTCTTCATGTCTTTTATATCCTGTGCCATGCTCTCCTTCATGTCCTTTACACCCTGTGCCAAGCTCTTGTTGCTTGTCTTTAGTTCTCTGATTAATTGCTCCAAGTACTGTGTATCCTCTGATCTTTTGATTTGGGTGTTTGGGTTTGGGTTATCCATATCATCTGGTTTTATCATATGCTTTAAAAATTTCTGTTGTTTTTGGCCTCTTGGCATTTGCTTTACTTGATAAGGTTCTTTTAGGATATGCAGGATTATTCAAAGACAAATCTCTAATTTGTCAGATCTACAGCTTGGTGACGTACATTTTCTCTAACTAACCAGCAGGTGGTGTCTGTGAGTCACCTATTCCCCTCAAGTCAGTTCTCCCCAACTTTGTCTTTGTGGTGTGTGGGGGTCTGATTCTTGTGGGGTCTGATTGGTGCACCAAGTTTGGGTGTGTTGCTGATGCTGTCTGCCGTGAATGTGGGGCATGCGTCTGAGCAGTTAGGAAGGGAGGACAGCTTTAAAAATCAAACCTCCCAGGTGTTCCTGGAGATTTAAGGCTGTTGCAAGAGTCTAAACCTTTATTTCAGTCTTGCCACAGATCGTCTCTGCCACTGACCTTGGTATTGGCATATGGTCCCCAGGATTTCCGAGTGGGTCCCTCTTCCAAGCTGTGCCCTTCTAGGGCCTCTGCTGAGAGACGGTTGTCTACGTCACAAGTGCGCACCGTCCCTCAAGAAAAGTTCTGGGCCACCGGGCTGTGTAGGTGTGTTCGCAGCCTGCTGTAAGGATGGCTGAGTGGGGCATGCCAATTTCCCCCTTTTCTCACAGCTCCACCTTCCCAGCTCCGGGACAATTAGCTGTGGGTGCGCGAAAGGCTCTTGTCCATGCCCGACACTGTGGTGTATGCACGTGCTGCTGGAAACACCCCCTATCACACTGGGGCTTCTTGGTGCAGCTCTGGGCTGTGGCCCTGTCTCTGGGCAAGAGCGTTCCCAGCCTACTGGGAAGATGGCTGCAGGGGCGTGGTTATTTCCCCTTTTGGCTCACCTCTGCCTGCCTTGCTCTGAGACAATCAGCAGCGGGTGTGCAAAAGGTTATCTTCTACGCCACATATTGAGGCGTTCGCACAGCCCGTTCCTGCCGCGCTTCACTGTGTGGTTCTTGTTGCCGTATCTGCAGCTGCTTTTGGGTTTTTTAAAAAAGAACTAGTCCGCCTCCAAACGCCAACCCTCAGTTTCCTCACACCACAGCGTAGCTGCCGGATATTCCATGGCTTACTCACTCATTTCAGAACACAGACTCCCGGTTTCACCAAGTGCACGTTCCCCGTGGATTTAGCATACCTTGTCCAACTGGTGCATCGCTGGAACTGGCATTCTGGGTCACTTTCTGACTTTTATCTAGTATTTTTCACAGAGGTGTTTTTTTGCCCTGTCTCTCCTAGCCGCCATCTTAGGTTCTCCATGCTATTTTATTATCCTTTGGGCTGTGTAGAGAATAACACTTTTACCCCCAAAACTTAAGATCTGCATTTAGAAAGGAAGTTCACTTCTATAGTTTCACACACTGAATTACTGGGCTAAATGCCAACTTTCAAGGTCAGATTATTAATCCAAATGTAAGTGGAATTTAAGTCAAAAACCTCAAATATATAGTCTTTAAAAAATCTTAATAAGCATTTTTATCTGGCTCAGGTCAAGTAATCACAATACACGCTCCCAAAGGGTTCCATACACTCCACCGTAAATGCCTCGGCATTATGTCATCCCCAAATTCAATGACCCGCTGGTCCTAGTTACCAAACAAATCTATCATTTGGATATCAGTTTACAATCTGCGTGACACTGATTACGTGCTTCAACTTGGCGGGCCTGGGCTGGGGGACCTGATCAGCCCCTGGGGAGGGTGGTGGGCACGGGCGACAGCGCCCTCCACAGCCCCGCGGGCCTGGGAAAGTGAGGCCGGAGGCAGGCCCCATTTCCTCACCCAAAATACCACTGTTAGGGGAGGCTTGCCGGAGGGAACCGCCTTTTCCCCACCCCCTTATCTTGCCCGGACACTCCCCGTTGCCAGTGCAACTCCCATTACCACCAGTGCGCATACATTGTTGCCAGACACCGTTACCGGAGCAACTCTCGCCCCTTTTCAATCAACCTCCGCGCCCTCTCAGAACCAATCCAAGCCTTTAACCTCTACAGCTACCCCGCCCTCTAAACGCCCGATATAAGCTTGTACTCTCCCCTAATAAAGGCTCTCTCTTGGCTTCTTCACCCTAGAAGAACCGTGTCCCGCTTGTTCCTTTCTCGCCGCCCTCCATACTTTGCACGCCTACGCCGGGGACCGGGCCCAGTCCCCCGCCTCGCCCTCGCCTCCGGGAAAGAGCCCCCGCCGCCGGTACTCTCCAAGCAATCCTGAGAGCCTAGGATTTGGCAACCGGCCGCCACCTCCCCCCCCCCCAGACGAGTCAACTGCGACCGCAACTGGCGCCCAACGTGGGGCCCCTGGAATTAAAAGTCCTCTCCACGCAGCGGTCCAGTAAAACCACCCGCTCGCCCGGACGCCTCTCCAGCTCCCCTTCTCCTCGCCTGCAAAGTAAGGGCCGCCTCTCCCTCGCCGCCCCGCGGAGCCGCCTCTCCCTCGCCGCTCCACGTCCGGAGCCGCCTCTCCAACGCCGCTCCGCGCCCGGGCCGCTCTTCCTTTCCCGCGTTAACCTAACTCTTACCCCCGACTACCTTTCGTCTTCTCTTCCTATGTCCCCCCATTCCTCCTAACACTCTTCCTCCAGTAGCTTTCCCTCTTCCCCTCCATTACTTTGCTGTAGTCCTTTGTGTCTTTGTTTCTTTGTTTGGCGCGGTGTGCCTCTTTGCGACCGCCCCCCCCCAAACTGCTCTCGCTACTAGAGGCTCCTGCCTTCTATTCTCGCCGTCTCCTTCGGCCTCGCGACCACGGTTTACCTCATTTTCTTTACTCAATAATCAACCCCCCTTTTTCTTTTCTCACTCCGCTATGGGTAATCGTCTATCTGCACGCCAAGCACCCCAAGTTCGTGCTCTGGCTGGTCTCCTAGACACACATCGCTGTAAGGTGTCTGTCCGGCAGCTGCAAGTATACTGGGACCTCCTGCTGCCCTTTAACCCATGGCTCACCACTTGCCATCTTTGGGACCCTGTTACTTATGATCGCCTTATTGATCGGGTCACCAACGCCATGGAACATGAGAGCAAGCGCTTCCCTCCCGGCTTGCTCCCCACCTTAATAACCGTCCGCTCCTGCCTTCAAGGCTCCCTCCCCCCTGATCGAGGCCCCATTAAATCCAAGGAGGCCCTATCAACCCAGTCAACAAATTCAGACAGCGATACTAATGTAGACCACGATTCGGACACAGAGTCCTTAGTCGAGCAGATTAACAACGCGCTCGAAGTGACTCCCAAAAAACAAAATAACACTGAGCCTCGCCAAGATGGCGAACTTCCTCCTCCTCCTTCTTCTTCCATCGAGGGGAGGAAGTGCTCCGGCGATGACGTCAGCCCTAAGCTGGGCCGAAAACCGCAAGCGCTTTACCCCGCCCTTTCACAGGGCGGAGCTAGTCCACCATCTTATGCCTTAGCCACTCCCACCGCGCCGCCGTCTTGCGACGCTTGGGGCCTCCCACTTCCGCCTCCCCCTCCGTCAAGCTCCCCCTCGGAGCCGCTACCGGCAGCTACCGCCGCTCCTCCCACCCTGCCGACTAACAACCCCTGGCTGCCTTCTACACCTCAAGGCAACCCTTGGAGCAACGCTCCCCCTACCCCCACTCCCGTGCCAGGCCCTCTGCAAGCGCGTCCTCCTTTCTCTCGTGCTTTTCGCTGCTTTCCTCTTAACCTTACCCCCACACCGCAAAAACCGTACGACTGGTATCCCATTGACTCAGATACTATCAAGCAGCTTCGCAGGGCCGTCAAGGAGGACGGGTTAGGTAGCCCATACGCTTCTCAAATACTGCAGGATCTCGGCATGGACTTTTGCATCCCCCAAGACTGGGCCTCGCTTGCCCGTTCCATTCTTAACCCCGGCCAGTTTGTTGATTGGCGTGCTCACTTCCAGGCGGAAGCAGCTAAGCAAAGTGAGCAAGACGCAGCCACTGGAGTCTATCATCACCCCAAAGCTTACTTGGGCACGGGAGCGTTTATAAATGCATCTGCTTATATTAATGCACCTACCACCTTTTGGCCTATCCTTCGGGAAATCGCCTTGCGAGCTTTTGCCAACTGCTCCGCCTGTCGGCCTAATAAATTCACCAAGCTCTTCCAGGAGCCGAGCGAGCCTTTCGCCACCTTTGTCTCCAGAGTCGAAGAAACCTGCGCTCAAAAGCTCTCACCTTAGGACCCTGCATTATCCGCAAAATTGTCCAGCTTGTAAGGAAACAAACGGATGCTATTTTCTCCTCGTTCGTGCAAGTCCAGTACCAGCGACTCGCCACCTCTGACGCTCTCTACTCCGAGATGACAACCAACCCTCCGCGACCTCACCGCCACCGGTCAACCCGCCGACCGCGAGGCCCTTCTCGATCGTCTGAACATCGCACCAACCTCGAGCTCCAGCTTCTCTGAACCTCCAACTTTAAACCCCCCACCCTCGTCCATCCCGCAAGCAGCAAGGCCCCTGTCGAGTGCCCGGGCGCCACACCAACGCCGAGCTCCAGCCTCGCTGAGCCACCGTCAACCCCTTTTTCCCCTCCCCGGCCTCCCCCTTCCCTCATCCCTTAGCGGGCCTCTCCGGTAAGCTTCTTCCTTTAATTAGAAAAGAAGGGGGAAATGCGGGACACTGATTACGTGCTTCAACTTGGCGGGCCTGGGCGACAGCGCCCTCCGCAGCCCCCCGGGCCTGGGAAAGTGAGGCCGGAGGCAGGCCCCATTTCCTCACCCAAAATACCACTGTTAGGGGAGGCTTGCCGGAGGGAACCGCCTTTTCCCCACCCCCTTATCTTGCCCGGACACTCCCCATTGCCAGTGCAACTCCCATTACCACCAGTGTGCATACATTGTTGCCAGACACCATTACCGGAGCAACTCTCGCCCCTTTTCAATCAACCTCCGCGCCCTCTCAGAACCAATCCAAGCCTTTAACCTCTACAGCTACCCCGCCCTCTAAACGCCCGATATAAGCTTGTACTCTCCCCTAATAAAGGCTCTCTCTTGGCTTCTTCACCCTAAAAGAACCGTGTCCCGCTTGTTCCTTTCTCGCCGCCCTCCATACTTTGCACGCCTACGCTGGGGACCGGGCCCAGTCCCCCGCCTCGCCCTCGCCTCCGGGAAAGAGCCCCCGCCGCCGGTACTCTCCAAGCAATCCTGAGAGCCTAGGATTTGGCAACCGGCCGCCACCTCCCCCCACCCCAGACGAGTCAACTGCGACCGCAACAATCACCGTGAAAAGCTACCAAAACTGACCATACAGAGCATACTGATGCTCTAAAAATTAGAACTGTGACCTGGCTTCCACTACATTAATAAAGGACATGTAAAAAATCCAAACCTAATGCCATACTTAATAGCGAAAGAATGAATGCTTTCCCTTCTAAAATCAGAAACAAAACAAGGAGGTCCACTCTCCTCAGTTCTATTCAACATTGTACTAGAATTTCTAGTCAGAGCAATTGGGCACGAGGAAGAAATAAAAGGCATCCGGACGGAAAAGGAAGAACTATTTCTATTTGAAGATAATATGATCATGTATATAGAAAACAGGATACTAAGGTTTCCACACAAAAAAATTTATAGAATGTTTTCAGCAAGGTTGCAAGACACAAAATCAATACAAGAAAATCAATTGTATTTCTATACACTAGCAGCTTTCAAAAATGAAATTAAGAAAACAATTCTATTAATAAAAGTTTCAAAAACAGCAAAATTTGAAAGATTTCACAAAAGTAGAAGACTTGTACACTGACAACAAACATTGCTGAAAGAAATGAAAGGAGGATCTAAATAAATGGAAAGACATCTCATGTTCATGAACCAGAAAGATGGCAATATTACTTAACCTGATCAATAGATTCAGTATAATTTTTATCAACATCCCAGCTGATTTTTTTTTTTTTTTGCATAAATTGACAAGCTAACCTTAAAATTCACATGGAAGTGCAAGGGACCTGTAACAGCCAAAGCAATTATGAAAAAGAAAAAGTTGGAGGACTCACATTCCTTCTACAGTAATAGAGACAGGATGGTACTAGCATAAGGTCAGCCATACAGGTCATGGTCAATGGAACAGAATTCAGATTCTAGAAACACTTACATTTAAGATCAGGTGATTTGACAAGGGTGCTAGGCCAATTCAATGAAGAAAGAACAGCCTTCTCAACAAACAATGTTGAGAAACCGGTTATCCATATTTGCAAATGAATGAAATTGGACCCCTACCTCAAACCATATACAAAATCTTCAGGTGTTAGGATTAGGAAACAGTTTCTTAGATATGACAACATAAGCACAAATCACAAAAGACAAAACAAACAGAAATTCATCAAAATTAAACTTTTTGTGCTACAAAGGACACCATCAAGGAAGTGAAAAGACAACTCACAGAATGGGAGAAAGATTTTGCAAATCACCTATCTGGTAAGGGATTTATATCCATGATATACATAAGAACTCTTAACAACTCAATATTAAAGACATCCCAACTAAAATAGACAAAGGGATTTGCATAGCCATTTTGTATAAAGATGACACAAAATGGCCAATAAGCACACGAAAAGATGCTCAGCATTAGGAAATTAGGGAAATCAAAACCACAATGAGATACTGGTCTATGGCTAAAAACAAAACAAAACAAAACCACACATTTGGAATGATGGAAGTGTTCTGGTAATGGGTGGTGGTGACTGTAATCAACAGCACTAAAATATATTATCTGAATGCAATCAAAAGGGGAAATATTAAATTGCATATATAGTAACAGAATAAAAAAAAAAAAGAAAATTCATGGAACTACACTACACAGTACACCCTAAAAGTTAAACCATGGATTATAGTTAATGGGACAATTATTAAAATGTGCTATCATCAGGAGGGGAAGACAGCAGCATAGAGAGGAGTCGAAGCCAGTTAGTCCCCCTGGAACAACTAATAAACAACCAGGAACTACTAGTGAATAATCAGGAATAACTGCTGGGGGACAAACGTGACTGTCCACACATCATACACCAGCCTGGCTTGGGGAGGATGCCTGAGATCACAGCATAAAATCTGTAAGTAAAGACTGAGGACTCGAGCCGAGAGCCCCTCCCCCATGGCAGCCTGAACTGCAAAGCCTCACTGTGATAGAGAGCAGTACTCTCCTAGCAAGCAAATACACCTTGGCCCAGCTTCAACTGAAGTTTTAATTAACAAATGCTGACTGCTCAATACCAGCTACGAATCCCCAACAAGCAGACAGAGGCTTTTGGTGACGACTGACCTTGGAGAGCCAGAGGACCTCTCTAGGAGGAAGGGGGACTCCAGAGGACCGGGTGATGTTTCTTGCCAATAGATGAAACTAAGGGTGGCCACGGACTGGCCCTGAAGGGGGGCTTTCTGTCCCTTTTTCAATTCAGTGGAGAAAGCCTCAGCCATTTTTAGTTCCCAGTGCTCTGACCCAGACAAGGGTGGAGATAGCAAAGGCAGAGAGACTATGTGAATGCAAATGATATCTCCCCACAGAGTGTATTTTCCCTAAGAGGAAAGAGGTGGTCCCAAGCTCTACCACCCGCCTTCCACTGAGAACCAGACTCAGAGCCTGGGGGAAAACAGCCACAGGCCACACCTCCTTACACCAGTCTGGAGTGACAGGCTGACAGGCGCCACCTGCTGGGCAGAAAAGTACAGTGACTTGAGGCCTCAAAAGGTGCATCAATCTTCTAAGATTCACCCTTAGAGAGACATGATACTATTGCCTCCTGAGACCTGAACCCGTTCTGGTCTGGGAAAACCTGATTGGGGTAACCAAGGAAACCAGATGCCTAGACAACAGAAAACTACAACCTACACTAAGAAAAAGAAACTTATGGCCCAGTTAAAGGAACAAACCTACACTTCAACTGACATACAGGAATTTAAATAACTAATGCTAAATCAATTCAAAAAGCTTAGGGAAGATATGGCAAAAGAGATGAAGCATATGATGAAAACACTGGGTGTACAAAAGGTAGAAATCGAAAGTTCAAAAAAACTGGCAGAATCTATGGAAATGAAAGGCGCAACACAAGAGATGAAAGAAACAATGGAGACATATAACAGCAGATCTCAAGATGCAGAAGAAAACACTCAGAAACTGGAGAACAAGACACCTGAAAGCCTACAGAGAAAAGAATGGAAAAATATGAGCAACGTCTCCAAGAACTGAATAACAACATGAATCGCAGGAATGTATGTGTCATGGGTGTCCCAGAAGGAGAAGAGAAGGGAAAAGGGCAGAAGCAATAGAGGAAATAATGAAAATTTCCCATCTCTTATGAAAGACATAAAATTATAGCTCCAAGAAGTGCAGCATATCCCAAAAAGAACAGCTCTGAACAGCCCTACACGAAGACACTTAATAATCAGATTATCAAACATCAAAGATAAAGAGAGAATCCTGAAAGCAGCAAGAGAATAGCGATTTATCACATACAAAGGGAGCTTGATAAGACTATGTGCTATTTCTTTTTCTTTTCTTTTCTTTTTTTTTTTTTTTTTACAAAGATTAGCCATATAGCAAATTTAATCAAAATCAATAAAGTCCTTGAACTGGGATAAATAGACAAAACACTAGGGGTCTTGGTGTGTGTTTTTTGGGTTGTGTTTTGGTGGTTTATGAGTTGTTCAATTAGTGAAGCCAGAATACAGCAAATGTAGTAAAGTATAACAGGATTTTGTGGTAACTTTTTAAAAATTGCTTATATAGTGTCCTGTATTCTCTTGATCTGTGTGAATTAATCTTGTGCCTTGAAAATCAGTACCTTCCAAAGGAACATAATTTAAAAGTTCTGCATACTTAGTAGTGTTTTCTCAATCTATATGTGCTATTTCTTAACAGAAACCATGGAGGCAAGAAGGAAGCGGGGTGATACATTTAAGATACTGAAAGAGAAAAACCACCAACCAAGAATCCTGTATCTGGCAAAATTGTCCTTCAAATATGAGGGAGAGCATAAAATATTCTCTGACAAACAGACAATGACAGAGTTTGTGAATAAGATACCTGTTCTACAGGAAACACTCAAGGGAGAAAACTACAGACAGACAGGAAAAGAAGGGATTGAGAGGTCTGGAACACAATTGTAGGAGTTAGTAGCACAGCAATGTAAGTACACTGGACATAGATGACTGTGAGTAAGGCTGAAAAAGGAAGGTTAGGAGCATGTGGGACAGCAGAAGGAAAGTGGGAAGATAAACACTGGGACTGTATAACTCAGTGAAACCTAGGGTGCTCAACGATTGTGATAAAAGGTACAAACATGTTTTTACATGAAGGAGAATAAATGAAGGTCAACATTGTAAGGTGTTAAAAATAGGCTGTGACTGGGGGTAAAATACAATCAATGCAAACTAGAGACTATAATTAACAGAGACATCGTATTACGCTTCCTTTAACGTAACAAAGGCAATATACCAAAGCTAAATGCATGGCGGGGGGGGGGAGACATATGGAAGGGGTATGGGACTCTTGGCATTGGGGATATTGTCTCTTTATTCTACTTTGGTTTAATGCTACCTTTCCTTTCATTACTGTCATGTTTTGTTTTTTTTTTCCTCTTTTTTTTTCTTTTGTCTCTCTACCATCTTTGACTCTTCCTCCTTTATGGAAGAAATGGAGATGTCCTTATACAGACAGTGGTGATGGTGGTGAACACATAAATACATGACTATACAGGGAACCATCAATTGTTTATTTAGTACTGAATGCATGGTGTGTGAACAAAACCATCTTTAAAAAAATGGGTTGATGAGAAACCTTGAGGGCACTATATTGAGTGAAATAAGACAGACACATAAGGACACAAGGTCTCACTGATATGAACTAGTTATAATATATAAACTCTTAGACATGAAATTTAAGTTACCAGGATATAGAACGGGGCTAAAGAATGGGGAGCAGTTGCTTATTATGAGCAGAATGTTCAACTAGCATGAACTTAAACTTTTGGAAGTGGACAGAGGTGATGGTAGCACGTTGTGAGAATGACTAACAGTGCTGAATGGTGTGTGAAGGTGGTCGAAAGGGGAAGCTCTGAGTCACATATTTCACCAGAAGGAAAGCTGGAGGTTAAAAGATGGGAATGTATAAAACAGTGAATCTTGTGGTGGACAATCTCCGTGATTAACTGTACAAATATGAGAAATCTCTCTCATGGATTAGAAAAAATGTATGACACTATAACTAGAAGTTAATAATAGAGGGGCATATAGGAAAAAATATATACCTATTGCAAACTATATACTACAGTTACTAGTATTTTATCACTCTTTCATCAACAGTAACATAGTATACCAATACTATGAATCAATAATGGAGAGGGGGTAGTTAGGGGTATGGGAGGATTTGAGTTTCCTTCTTTTGTCTATTTCTTTTCTGGAGTAATGGAAATGTTCTAAAAATTAAAAAAAAAAAATTGTGATGATGGATGCCTAGCTGCATAATGGTACTGTGGGCAACTGATTGTACACTTTGGATCTTTGGATAATTGTATGGTTTGTGAACAGTCTCAATAAAAATAAATAAATAAATAAGAAAAATGTGCTATCATCAATTGTAACAAATGTTCCACACCAATGCAAGGTGTTAATAATAGAGTGCTTTATAGAAATCCTGTATTTTATGCATGATTGTTCTGGAAAGGCACCACTTCTCTAATAAAGAAAAAAAAAAAAAACACTAGTAAGAGCTCGAAGGATGTAGAGAAATTGGAACTTTCATACATTGCTTGTGGAAATGTAAAATGATTTCAACCACTTTGGAAAACAGTTTGTCAATTCCTTGAAATGTTAAATACTGAGTCCGTATATGACCTGGCAATTCCATGTCTAGGTATGTACACAAAACAAATGAAAACATGTCCACCCAAAAACCTATACGTGAATTTTCACAGCAGCATTATTCATAATAATAGCCAAAAAAGTAGAAACAATCCAAATGTTTAACTGATGAATGGATACATATGGTATATCCATACAATGGATTATTAGGCTATAAAAAGGAATGAAATACTGATACTTGCTACAACATGAATGAATCTTAAAAATATGCCAAGTTAAAGAAGCCAGTTCAAAAGGTCGCATATCGTATAATTCTGTTTGTATATTTTGACCAGAATAGGCAAATCCAGAGATAGAAAGCAGATCTGCTGTTACCAGGGGCTGATGGGAGGGGCTAATGGGAAGTAACTACTAGTGGGTATGAGATTTTCTTTTGGGGGATGAAAACGTTCTGGAATTACACAACATTGATGATTACACAATTCTGAATATACTAAAAGTCATTGAATTGTACACTTTAAAAGGGTGAATTTTATGAGAATTATAGCTCTATGAAACTGGTGCTTAAAAAATTGCAACCTGGGCCTCTGACTGATACACTGAAATATGACTGATAAACATGCTACATATACATTTTATTAAGTACGTTGTACATTACTATCAAATTAACTGCAGGAGAAGGCAGAGGCAAGTCACAAAGACTCAGTTTCCTTAAGTATTTGTAAACATGAATTGTAAAATGTGAATAGCAGAGTGGTTGATAGTTAAAAAGCCAAGCATCTGCAAGCTCTGTATCAGTTATCTGACATTTACCTTAAGCTAAGCTGTCATTACTGAAGGCATAGACTTGAATTTTCTGTTCTGCACAGACGCTGCACAATAAGCATGTTCTTATTAGCTGAACCTACACCCTTTTCTGATTCAAGTTTCATTATTCACTGGGAGCTTCTTATATGCTTAGAAAGATTACAATGGGCAAAGCGACAGTTTTGCCCTTGAGGTGCTCACTGCTAGTAGTAGTGTGACAACAGTGTTTAATAAAATGCCCATATCTACTTAAGACTAGCTATCACCTCTGCCCTGTTTTCCTCAATCACATGGTTGAAATTCAAGAAGAATCATACACAAGAGCCTAATATCAAAGCACTGCATGATTTTTGAAATTAGTAACACGGGGGGGAAGCTGGAGGATGAAAGTGGTAAGTACTGAGGACATGTTAGCACTCCCCATGAAGAATTCAGAAACAGGGGAAAGGAGAATGGATTTAAATGTGTGTATTGCTTAGAACAGTTATTAGTATAGTAGTTTATTCACCTAAGAAAAGAGATTTAAACATCTTTTTTTTTTATACTAAAGTCATTTTTTTTTTTTTTTAATTAAAAAGGATACTCCAAAGACTGGAAAACTTAGGAACCTTAGGTTACACACACTATGGCTCAACCATCAGTTATCTTTCCTAAACTATCAAATGCAACATTTAAGCTAATTACAAAAATATACTACATAAGTTCCTTTCTTCCTCATTTATCTTGCATTCCTATTCCATTTAGTCCATAAAGGTTTCTGTAAACATTTTTCATTCGAAAGTATCCTACTGTTCTCCCAATCATATTTCTCTGAATTAAAAATGTATATAAATTGAAATAAAAATTCTACTTAAAGGGAATGAAATTTCACACTGGGCAAGAAAGGTCAGGAAAATCGGGGTTGTAACCAAAGTTTTGCCACTGAGAGATCTGTGTATTGAGCAAATTAACAAACTACATAATATGGCCAACCTCTCAAAAAAGATCAGGCAAGTTTGGTGGTATTGAAAACTGGTGGGGCAGGGGAAGGCCTGTATTACTGCAGCATAAGGGAGTGGCATAAGATGAAGTCAAAAAAAGAAACAATGTAGATCTTTTTGTCAAAGAAAGGGTTTTGTGTTACATTTCAGAGACAATGGGGAAGACACTAAAGGATTTTAGCAGGTAAATAAATGACAAGACCTTTAAGAAACCACTCCCGCTGCTGTATGAAGAAGACAACGGGCTATGGCAGGCCCAGTGCAAGTTATGGTTGGACTGGTGTGGTGACTGAGGAAATGGAGAAGTTCACCAATTTGGGTATATTTTGGAGACAGAATCAATCAACCAGTCTTAGAGCTGGATTAGCATACAGGAGGGAAGAATAAGGATGACTCCCAGGTTTCTCAGTTAACTAAGTGGTTAGAGTGACTTCCTGAGATCAGAAAGACTACAGAGGATTCAAAGGAAAACTGAAAAAAGAAGCTCCTACTTCAAAGAGAAGCCGACCCTAGTGTTAATTTCTTCAAAGGGGAAGATGCCTTGAGGCATTAAATTCACACTTTCTTCTGAAGCTGTTTACCATTGCCATCTGCCGATGCAAAACAGGGATACACGCTTTGGAGACTCTAAGTCTTCAAAACAGGTTCAATACATTGAAATAGCCTAAATAACATTAAAATGTTTAAAACGGTCTTAGTTTATATCACCAGATGAAGCTGCAGAACTGGAAAACACGCAAACACACACACATGGAATCATAAACATGTATTTAAGCAACGTTATCTGCAACCCCACCTAGTAAATACAAATTTGTGGAAAGACAGCTATTTTCCTCAGTGCCTTCCTCGGGCCCTAGCAGCACCACCACACAGGGCAGAAACCGGCATGAGAAACCCTGCCAGCTCTCCTGACCCTGTAACCTATGCCTGCTCATCTCATCCCCATTCCCCATCTAACTCAAATATTCTTTGCTTTAAGAAACACTATAGTATATCCTGTATATATATATATATATACACACACAGAATATGTATGCATAGACTGTATGCTTTATATCAATGCTAAATTTCCTGAACTTGACAATCATACTGAATGTGGTTACATAACTGACTATTCTTAGTAAATATACCTGAAAGTATTAAGTATTCAAGCAGCATGTACACAACCTATGCTCAAATGTTCAGCAGATAGATGGACTGATAGTTAGATACAGACAGAAAGACATAACATGTAGCAGAATACTAAAAGTTGGTAAATCTGAGTATCTCTGTAGGGCATACACTGGAGCTCTCTATATCAATTTTGTATTATTTTTCCAACTGTCCTGTAATTTTGAAATTATTTCAAAATAAAAAGTTAAAAAAAAATGCACCGAAGAACATTGGGATGATTGGGAATATCTGAATAAGGCTAGATTACAGTATACCAATTTCCTCATTTTGATCACTGTACTGGGATTATGTAAGGGAATCTCCTCAATTTTAGGAAATAAACACTGCTCTATTTTGGAGTAAAAAGGCATCATGTCTGTAACTTACTCTAAAATAGTTTAGACTAAACTGTGTACATATAGATAAAGAATGATAATGCACATGTGATAAAGTGTTAACATGTAGAATCTGGGTGAAGGCTACATGGGAATTCTCTTACTATTCTTGCAGCTTTAAAGTCTGAAATTACAGTAAAATAAAAAGTTAAAAAAAAACCCGAATGGCTAAAACACTTATTCTGACTTGTACTTGTGTTACCATTATTCTTAAGCTATTAAATCATTTATACACACATACTTTGCCATCCTAGGTAATCAATTTATTCATGTATATGCAGCATCATTCTTTTTTCTGGAAGAACTACAAGAATTATCTAGAGAACACCTACAACAAGAACACCTGCAACAACACTTTCTTTTCAGAGGCCAAATCTAGTGCATAAGCCAAGAGATGCAGTGATTTCAATAATCTTCACTGAAGTAATTAAGGTAATAAGGACAAAGCACATCTTCCCCAGAGTTGGTCTGTTATTATGAGACAATTCACACACACACACACACACCCCAAAGTAGAAAAAGGATTCTGAGCTCAGAACGGTGTGAAAAGCTTTGATGTGAACACTACAGTCCAACTTAATTCTCCGCAAGGGAAGCAGGAGTGGGAGCAGGAAAGACTGCATTCCTCTCTATCAAAAAACAGGACTGATGTACAGCAATGAGAATACTGACCCTTTTGAGATTTGTTGAGGGCTCTGAACTTGCAGGGGATTCATGGAATTTTTGAAGTCCATCCATACAGCCCAGGCTAAGTCCCCTGACACAGTGTGTTGCTTCAAAGTATTTTTAAGCATAGCTTTTAGAATCATGAAACCACCCTTAACCGTCAATTTGTTAAAAATATGACTTAACATTTGTGCCAAGAAACAAAGAAAATACTGTGTAAGCCATTAACCACCATTCTGACAAATAGCTTATCACAGTTAAAAGTCAAATCAAGATTAAATCCATCACTTCTAGTACTGGTGTTCTCATTGACAGTAGTACATAATCTAGTATAATGCAAAATACTTCATTAAAAAACAAACATATACAACACTTCAAAATAATTTTACAGAAAAACATCATTGGTTTGGATGGCACTAAAATCTCTTAATTTATACATTAAGAGGACAATTATTTTAATTATGAGCCTTGAGAAATTGACAACATTCAAAAATACAATCTAATGGTATGTGAATATATCTCAACAAAATTGCATTTAAATAATACAATCTAGAATAAAACAAGACAAACCCAACTCACCAGCAATTTCTACAATATCACCAGGAACAATGTCTTTAGCTTTAATCCGCTGTACACTCTTTCTGTCCTGTCGATACACTTTGCCCATTTCGGGCTCATACTCCTTAAGGGCTTCAATTGCATTTTCAGCATTTCTTTCCTATAAAAAAGCAAATAGAAGATTAAAGTATTAAAACACCTATCTGTCACTGCAAGTAAATACTTCTAGCTCAAAAAATAAAATTTTAGAGTTCTAATCTAAGGGGAAAAAAAAACACACAACAGGAGCTCATTAATGACATTTATGAAACAATTCACATTTTAAGGTAATAAGCATTATCCAAAGATGCTTGTAATTCTGTAATTAAAAATGAAAAATAAAACACCACAAGAAAGATAAGGGAATAAGACCATAATGGGAAAAAGCTGTCATGGAATCTCCTGTCCCTAAGCACAGTTTAAAAAACAGCCCGGCCCTCACCTCCATTCACTCCCCTCCCCTCACCACCAGTTAGGTCGACACTGTCTCAAAGGGAAGGTAGCGATGGGGCTAGATTGCCTGGGTTCAATCCAGTCCCTTCCACCTAACAGCTAGGTAAATTACAATGCACAGGTTTATCACCTATAAATGAGGACAAGAAACAGTAACCACCCTCAAGGTTTGTAAGGATTACAAATTATATGTAAAATGCTTAGAACTGTGTTTTGCATGCAGTAAATACTATAAGTGATCAACTAAAAAAATCAAGTTGCATCTCAAAAATTCTAAGAATCTTTCTCTAGTGGTAAATACCACTGGGTGGTAGGATTCTCATCCTACTGCCAGTACTGCCAGTCACACATTGTTATGTATCACATCATATAGAAACATATGGAAGACTTAATGAAAATCTTTCATTCCCAATTTCAAATGAAAGAGGCAAAATCAAAATGAAATGACTCATGTTAAAAACAAACAAACAAACAAAAAAACTACAGGAAAAGTTCCTTTAAATAAGATGCCAGAAAGAAAGAAAAGAGAAGCTCATGTGCCAATTCATCTTCTCTCCTTTTAGAGAATAAGCAACTAGAAGCCAAGGAGCAAACCTAAAAAGTACATGCCCCTAGATGAGGTTACTCAACAGACAAAGAAAAGGATTCTTTCCATTTTTCTCCCATTTTTGCCTCTCAATCTCAAGTTCTTCAATTCAACCTTTACTTGGAAAGAACTTATGTGCAATACCATTTTTCACTTGGCTATAATTATGGTCTATATGAAAAATCCCTGAACCTGCTTAAAGTGAAGAGTATGACTGCATCCCCTAATACAAACATATCTTGTTTTCTTGTGCTTCACTTAATTGTGCTTTGCAGATGTACTGTGATTTTGGTGTTCCGTTTTTTTGTTTGTTTGTTTGTTTTTTAACACATTGAAGGTTTGAGGCAAGCTTAACCTTTCTTGGAGCAAATCTATCAGACATTTTTCCAACAGCACGTGCTCACTGTGTCTCTGTATCACATTTTAATTAAGGTATGTACACTTTTTTTTTAGACATAATGCTACTGCACACTTTATAAACTACAGTATAGACTATAAACATAACTTTAATATGTGCACTAGGAAAACAAAAACTTTGTGTGATTCACTTTATTGCAATATTCGTTTTATTGCAGTGGTCTGGAACCAAACGTGCAATATTTCTGAGGTATGCCTATAATAGAACTGCTAATACATTTAACCATAATTAATCTCTGGTATAAAGGTCATTGAGATTAAGTTTGAATGTTACCGATATCGGGAAAAGAATTTTGAGCATTATTGCTATTCAGATTGAAACTAACTTCTTTTCCATAGGATTCTGCACACACACCACAAACACACCCCCTTAATTTAAGAATTGTGGCAATTTTACTTCCTTACCTGCCCCCTCCCCCCCCACACACACTTCAAGGTCACATCAGGTACTTTTACTGCACTGCTCAAGGTTAGGGAGATGTCCCATGGGCACTAACTTACAAAGGACACTATATTTTGCTCCTACCAAAAATTAGCAAAGACATTTAAATTAACAGAAAACATTTAAAAAGATAAAGTACCTCAGACACTGAGGACAAGATAGCCAATCAAATTCACTTAAAAAGTCTCCCCCAGTTGGTGGAGAGTTTCTGTTTGGGGTGATGGAAAAGTTTTGGTTATGGATTGTGGTAATGGTAGCAAAACACTGTGAACGTAATTAACACTACTGAATTATATATGTGAATGCTGTTAAAGGGGGAAAGTTTAGGTTGTATGTTACTACAATAAAAATTTTTAAAAAAACAGAACAACCAATATAAACTATTGACTATAGTTAATGGTGTAATTATAACAATGTTATTTCATCAAATGTAACAAAAGTGCCACACTAATTCAGAGTATTAAATATGGGGAAAGCTGTATGTGTTAGGGAGGTACACAGGAATTCTATTTTCTGTAAACCTACTTCTCTAATTAAAAAAAAGTCTCCCCCTACCTTCTCAATTCAAACTATCAAAAGAAATATTTAGGGCAGCGAGTGGGAAAAGGAAGTGAATGAGTCAAACAGGCTACACAAAAAGCAGGCCAATTTCGGAAAATATAAACCTACCTAATTTACTAGAAACAAAAGGATAACTCAGAGATTTCTAAGGTTCTATTTTTAAAAATTTTACAACCCCATACCTTCCAGTTATATCCCCTACTCAAAACTTTGAGCCAAATTGGTAGTCTTTCCTCAAACTCACTTTGTACTTTTCTGCTCATGCCAGTCTTCCTCTAGAATATTCTCCCCAGTATGGGCCCAACTGCTTGCCACCTTCTCTAAAAATCCTTCCTAGAAGCCACTTGTCAGAAACGATACACACCCCACCCCAATGCCACCTTACATAACAACTGTAATTTCCCTTATTTCCAGAATGCAAGCACTGTCCAGTATTGTTCATAGCATTCTGTGTGCTATGTAAACAGGATTAAGACTTAAGAATATATATATTTTTAAAAACCTAAGGCAAAGTTTTCAAATTTCTTGTGAAAACTGTTTTGAAATTTTACTTTAGAATTCAGATCAGTTCAAATCCCAGATACTTTTATGTAGTAAGCTGTATGACCTTTGATAAAATCGCTGTGAATCTCAGTGTCACACCTGATAAATGGGAATATCATCTGCTTTACAAGGTCATTAAAAGGATAAAATGAGAATGTACATAAAGCATGGTAACTGGCATAAATAATAATAATAAAAAAACAGATAATAGCTTGGAATAAGGAAAATCTAATGCCGTATATATTGTTTCTTTTGCCTAAATCATTCACAAGAGGATTATTTCTACTTCAGTGTAAACAAATTTGTCTTCTGTAGAAAAAAAAGTAAGTGGAAAAAAAAGTATACACAATTAAGAAGCTCCTCCTTGTAGACCAAATTTGCCATCTCTCTATATGGCCCCCCTCATGGAGCTCTTCAAGCTGATTAATTTAACAAGATTAGACATTCGCAATTGACTGGACTAAGAATGACAGATGCACTTTATTTTAGTCCTCAAAAGGGTGACTACATCCATCAAAATCCTAAAATTAAGATCAATACTCAAAATGAATTAAGTTATTATTCTCAGATAGTGACAATCTATCCAAAAATCCAACAGATCAACAGTCTAAAAAGGATGACATCTTCAACTAGATATCCACAGTAGAACAATTATGTGAATGGGGAGAAAGAAATCCCTTTATGTTTCTGTGGTAAAATTAGTTTACCTTCTGTGAGAAAGGCCTGGACAATTGAGGGAAAACAGCCAGGAGTATGCTCTGCAGGGGGAACAATCTAGGACTTAAACAATTTTCATAGCTAACCTCACAAAAAAATGCAAAGAGAATAAAAAAAGATGATACTCAATTTTTGAAATCTGTCCAGCAGCAGCAGCCAAGAAATACAAAGACAGATTCTAGTTCTAAAATTTTCTGCTTTCCCTGTTAAGTAGCTTCTCTAAACCACTGTTCTTAACTCCATGCTATCTGGAAGGATGAACAATTTTGACGCCAAAGTATATATGAATGAGGCATAAAATTTTGCCATTGAATAAACTAATGGACAAAAGAAAAAATTAACAGAGTTTAAATTGCTTACACACATTACTAAAATTTAACAGTACAGGAAGTTTTGCTTACCTGCCACACACCTACAATTGCATTGGCTACTAAAATAAGTAAAATTACAAAGGGTTCTACAAAGGCTGTGATTGTTTCTTCACCTTCTTCAAACCAAGCCAAAACCTAAAAAAGAAATAGCATGTGTCAAAATTGTTGTGTGTTTTCAGGCTTAGTGCCAATTTACAAAAGTGGCTGCCATTAAAGGAGTTACAATATATCAATCTCTTTTCTTACCTTCCCTAGAAACAAAAGGTGGCAGAATGTACCAGCTTACATCTTGTTCATAATAATTCTAGGAGTCAAACCTATACAACTTCTTAATATCTTTAAAGTTTATGTTTTAGTCTCATGGTAATTCCATTCTAGTACCCACATAAAACACTTTTTTGGAAGAAATAAATCCCATTCATTTCATATGTATTCAGAAAAAAATAAAACTTAGATTCTCAATTTTATCATCAACAATTGGGTTGCTTTAGTTAATATGCATATCAAATAACCATATGGCAGAATAGTAAAAACAATTTTATAATTTACTCAAATTTTAGAGTATGTAAACCACTAATCTCCAATTTATTTTCAGTTACATTACTGAAAGTCCTCCCAGAATTACTACAATCAGGATTGTATTTTGTAGACTATCCTCCAGTACATTAACATAGCACTTCAGAGATGACATAAGTCCAAAAATGTTATAAATGGACACAGAACACTACCCCAAGAAAATGAGCATAGGATTAAAATTTTAGTTAACACAACCATAATCCTGTTAAGATTCAAAAGCTTACAAGTAAGAAGAGCCACACTGTATTTCATAATCAAGCAACCACAGGTGGTAAAAAGAAAGAACCCAACACAACGAACTTTGAATAATAAAACATAGTAAAAGAGGAAGTCTAAATGGTAAAAGCAACCAATTTTTTTTTATGAAATAACTGCCAATCCAGAAAAGGTGTTAAGTAGATATACTGATTCAATCTCGGTGGTGGGATTTTTATTTTGTTTTGTTTTTTAAAAACACTGCTTAAAATGTTTGCCTATTTCACAAGAAAATGTCTTTTCTTTAAGAGATCTATTTAGTGAAGAATGAATATACTCTTTTTAGATATATATATCTTCAGATATGTTTTATGGGAATAATGAAACTATCTGACTACACATAATACATTTGTACCTAGTGGAGTATTATGAAGAGAGCCTTTACACAAATAGTAAACCAGGAAGATGATTAAGGAAAAGTTCAACATATATTTTGCAAGTAAAAGAGAGTAACAATGAATTAATGAGAAGACCAACCAGGACACACCAGGACCAAGATGGGGGACGGGGGCTTTCTGACAGACGCCAATCACCACTGACAGCTAGTAAACTAGGGCAAGCAGAAAACCGGAATGAATATGATAAATGCAGCTGCAAGCTTTCAAAAGGGCATTCCTGGTGTTAAGGCCAGGCCTAATGCCAGAATAAAAACTTAACCAGGAAGTTATAAATTCTGATAGAGGCAAGACCACAGCTGCTCTGATGCTAGCTTTTCAAACATTTGCCAAGGAGAGCGTATCAGAAATAAGAAACTTAATTAGCTCTTGGGGGAGAAAAATTGCTCAACTTGAAGAATAACTAGGATCTTTCCAAAAGGTCAGTGAGGCATTAGCAACTGAAAGATAAGCTTCGCACCTTGTTAAAGCTAGTGTGGACTTCCCTCTTGGCAGCTAGGCAGGAGGAAAAAACTTAAAGCAATATCCCAGAACAGCCAGAACACAGGAAAGGCTGAGGCAAGCAACAGGACTATCAAAGCAAACCACCTTTCAAGAAATGCGTGGTTCCCATTGATAGCATAGTTTGCAAAGATTGCACTGTATGTGAATATATCTCAATAAAGCTGCTTAAAAATAAATTAAGAAAAAGGAAAGGTGTGGTTCCTTTTCACAAGTGGCATTTATCAATAATGTAATAATCCTAATAAGTATTAATGATGTAGGCTTTCCTTCTACTATATGACTTCAAACGTTTATGTGCAATAAACACAAGCATTCATGTTGTTATTTAAAGGTTCTACAGCACTGTATGATGTAGTAGTAACTGCTGATGAGAAACTAGTGGACAAATCTCTCAAGGTGGAAGGATGGTGCTAAACCTATTTAAAATGGACAACCACCAATTTCCTGAATACTTTCAAAAATGCCTATTTTACAACCACAAATAACCGAAAGAATTAAACACTATAGTCCAAATGAAGGTCAATCATATTTAATTAGCAAGAACCAATCAATTATGTTCAGATCAACTGTAATACAATCCTTCATTTTTTATTTACAGATAAGAAAGATTTTCTTGTATTATATAGGTGGGAAGATGCTAACGAATAAACTCCATGAGATGGAGGGGCAGGGAAATGGGGAGGAAAATTGGATGTGACACATTATTACCAAAATGCACGATGCCTTATTAGCATTACAGTACAGTCAGTTCATAATTTTGGTTTACCTGAAGTTAAACAAATTAAGTTTATGGGGGACGGGGGATGGATGGTGAGGAATGATGTCTAAACATCTTTGAGGACAGGTTGAATATAAAGGATAAACTTTTTTTATTGTTTCCTGTTCACTACTGTATCCCTAAGCGCCTAGAAGTCCCTCGTATATGGCTCATACTCAACATATATTTACTGAATGAATAAAATAAGATCTCATACAATCTCAAGAGTACCCCAAGTGGCAGCTTATGAACTTAAGAAAGCAAACAGGTAACCAACTTCATAAACAATATCAAAGGAAAATACTTCTGTAGTGTAATTTCAGGCACAAACTAAACACTGTTTCTTCCCTTTTCTTTGCACTATTAATAGTGCTTAGGTTAGCCAGCAAGTTAAAGTTTCAAATTTGCCAATTGTATTCAAAGTAACCACATGTTAACTGAATACTAAACTACAATTTAAACAGCTTAGATAGGGTTGTAGGGTATCTTCCAATGGCTATCCTCAAGCCTGATCTCAATACAGCAGGCTTAATGTCTAATACAATAGTCAAAAAATGCCAGATGGCAGAGTTTAAGGAATAAAGCAAATTTTAATCCAAGGTAAAAAGAACTGTTCTGGCGAAATCTGGGGGAAAGTCATGATACATTTACTCAGTTTCCTTCTCTACAGGTGGGGACAATGGGATGAGCTCTTAACAGGATCACAGATAGACTCACGCCAAGATTATAAGCACATTTGTAAGAAGGATACCATATCTTGCTCCTCCTATCCTCAGAAACTTGTACAGTGCCTTTGGGCACTCAAACACCTGTACAATGAATGAAGAAATTCACCTCAGAAAATTTTAAGAAGAAACAGAAATTAAACACTTTACAAAAATGAAAAATAGATCACCAGTAAGTGTTATGGTAATTTTCTGGCGTGGGAAACAAAAATTCTTTAAGCCAATTAAAAAGAAAAACAAAACAAAACAAAACAAAACAAAACCCCCACAAGATTTAGACCTCATTCTTTTCTGATTCAGAGACAAAACTCTTCAAAGTTTCCAGACTTGCGAACACAAACTTCAAAAATACAAAAACCCAAAACACATTTTCCCTTCAAATTAGTTAGGAAAACCGATTTGCAAATTGCCCATTGTTTTTGTTTTTAGAAATTAAACAGTAAAGAAAAATTTTAGAAGCACTACATAGCAATAGACGCTATGTAGTTCTGAGAAAACCAAGAAACATACCACCCATGCAAGCTCATCCAAACATTTAATTGCCTTACATATCCAAAGTATCTCAGGCTCTATAAAGAATCCCTTTCAACAGGTCGGGTAAGAAAAGACATACACAAAGGATTCAAATACAAGAGAAGAGTGAGACGTGCCAGAATCTACAAAGTTTTTTTAGCATTTTAGGGTGAATCTAAGTGGGGGAGGTGTGGAGGATAGAGGAAACCTGTGCACACTGTGTGACCAGAGAGGGTTTTGCACTTTAGACCATCGGGAGTAAAGGATGGCCCTACTGCTCACCTCCTTCAGATGTCACCTTCTCAGAGGTCTTTCCTGACCACCCTACTTAAAAATTATACCCTCCTCCATACTCCCTTATCCCCATCCCTGCTTTTTCTCCACAGCACAATCACCACCTAACAGATTATATATTTTACTTTTTTATCATCTCTCTCTACTGGCATGTAAGCTCTAGGTCAAGGACTTTGTCCATTTTGTTCGGTGCTATATCCCAGTGCCTATGACATGTAGCAGGTGCTCAGCGGACACCTGACAAAGCAATGAAGGGGAGGGAAGAAGGGTGGGCCCTCTAGTCAGGCAACTACATGATGTGTGAGATGAAAGGCAAGGCTGGTAACCAAGAGGAAGATAGAAAAACCAAGTGAAACCACAGAGAGACTTGAAAGCCAAATTAAGGAATTTCTAATGTTATTGGATAAGTAACAGGAGATGTATACATCACTCCTTTCAACCCAAGTGACCTCTGTAAAAAAACTACTCTGGTGAATATTACAATTTAAAGTTTATCCCTGCAGGGCACAAGTGTAAAACATTAACGCACTTTCCTACTTTCCGCTATAGCAAAATATTAACTATGGTTAACAGTTCACTACTGTGTTTGATACTGAAATAAATCACTAAGCCTAACATTTCTTTTTAACTTGAGGAGGACCTGATAATGTATAATGTATACACTGTAAGAGCTGCCTATTCATTTTTCCAAAAGAACTTGAATATTCTACCATGTTTTAACTATTAAACTAACAGAGATAAACTGACTACCATAAAAGACTCTGCTCCTTCTTTAGGATAAAGAAATGAGGAATGAAAGGGTTGATGTACATTGTAACAGTGCCAACACCACATGAAGAAAATAATCGGTTTTATATCTACAATTTCTTGATCAAACAAACCAAAGCACATTACATGATCTTTACAGTAAAACTACTTCCTAAACACTTATCACTTTTGCTATCTAGAAACCCACAAAACTAAAACTGGTAACAGGGCTCATTTCCTGAGCAATAACTCCAAGTAGTTATCACAAAGGTAACTAATTTCAACATCAAAATATAGCTCTACAAAGCTCTAAAAAGCCAACATTCTACCTTACAGCAAAATTAAAACATATTTGAAACATATTTTAAAACATATTTGAAAATGCCTGGAAACTATAAAATTCCCAATTAATTCAAAGTAATTAATTGCACACATCATTAATTCCAAACTTTAATATGTCACTCAAATTGGCCAAAGAGACCCAATACAACCTAAATAGCCAAGCGCTTGTTTATTAACATTATATTTCAACACTGATTTCAGTTACAACACAGAATAACTCAGTAAAAATTTATTTTACCTCTGGCTTGTATATACAAGCTGATTAACTTCTAAGAGGACCCTAATGATCTTACTGGACCTGAGGACTCATCTGTCAGAGCAAACTGAGACTATTTCAGAATGAATTATGTACCCAACATAGATAGAAAAACTACAATAACCTAAACATAACATTTACTTTTGCCCCATGGCAACGTATTAAAACTCGAGTTAATCAAACAGTTCTATTCATTAATTGTAATTGGTCAAGAAACAGCCATTTATTGGGTGGGGACATTTTTTAAAGATTAAATCAAGGAAAGATATATAAGTAATACAGGGTGAATCTGTATGTTGAATGATTTGCTAATGTGACCCTCTTAATTTTACTCAATGAAATTCAGAGAAAAGACTCTTGGATTGAGGACTACGAATTATTAATAGCTTCGTATCACTTGGCTTGGTATGCTCAAGTCTCATGAAAGAATTTATGCAAAAAAATTATACCAAATGTTCATTTCTTGTCACTGTCTACTTAAAAGATGGGCATAAAATTGTCTTTCGTCCGAGGTAGATCCCTGGGATTTGCATACAAACATACAAAAATAAAACTCTGAAGCTTTATCAACTTTGCGAAGCATGAAAAACGTACTGCACTAGATCAATTTCATTTCCCATTACAGTTTTTGTAATAAAATACTGTAACTTAAGAACAAAAGGCATCTCCAATGCTGTTAGGATTAGGAACATCTGCATCCTATTCATGACCATTCTTAGGAAATCTACCAAGAAGTCTACTGCTCAGAGAGAAAAATGCAATGAAAAATTAGTGAACAGAAAAAAAATTTAATAAACCTAGAAACAACCTCACCTCCTCGCTCCCTGTCCCCCGTCACCTTTCTTCTGCTATAGTTCTTTGCATCTCACCAGTTTCTTAGCAACCATAAAGGACTCAAGCGAATAAGCACATACCCGAGAAAAACACAGCGCTGCTGGGTTTTTTTCTTTCAAGATCTAGAACCAACTGTACTGAACCTTGTTCTCCAACCCAGGAGTCACTCAAGACAGGGGTCCAATTTAGATAAATATACCACCATAAAGGTCAGTGACCAAATTTGGTCAACTGTGGTGCCATCACTGCCGTCATCATTCTTGTCACTGTCAGGAACAACTGTCACCTTGCCATTACCAGGAAGGGAAAGCAACTGGAAGATTCCTTTTGTAAGTTCTATTTACAGACTACAAAGCACCCAGTATCATCTTAATATGATCTTACAACATAACAACAATGAAGAATCCAAAAAGCAAAGATCTCCCAATGAAGAACTTTCTGGTACTTAAAAGACCACTAAACCACGAGAATTTATAGGACCCTGCTGAGTGTAGGAACAATTTCTAATTGCACTGTCAACATCAGTCATTCGTTTTCTGAACATGAATGGCTTCCAGTGCTTTGTTATAATGGGAAAATACCTGGGTTGTTTAGTGTGCACACACAGGTGTCTTTTTAACGTGGACACACAGCATAAATCTCCAGATATAAGGTTTTCATCCACTGGACATGATTTATTTTCTGACTTTTCATCTATGGAACATACCCAACTTTTTTTTGAGATAAAAAAATAAATTTCTTTATACTTACGAAAGATATACAGGCTGCCAACAATAAAATTCTAACTAGTAAATCTTCAAACTGCTCAATCACAAGTTCCAGCAAGGTTTTTCCTGTTAGAAACAACAAATTGTCATCTTAATATCAACACACAAGGGGGTGGGGGGGGGTGGGGGAGAACACCTTAAGAGTACTTACCTTCCTCAGCCGGCAACTCTGTAGAATGGAGAAATTCGCCAGGCAACGTGTCGGGAGAGGGAAAAAAAAATTCTTTTAGCACTGCCCTTCTAAAGATAACTTCTAAAATTACAAGCAGCTGTCTTTGAAAGCAATGCTAGCTATACGAACAATTTTTTAGTAAAAAGCATACTAAAAGGTACCCTAAGAAAATATGCAATACTTTAAAAATCAACAGCCTTATGTCTATCCTGAAGAGGAAAAGTCATCGCCACCTAAACTGGGTTCCTGAAATGAAGAGTCATTTCAGCTATGTCATCACTTCTGCCAGATGTGTAACTTTGGGCAGTACAAGAACGGTCAGAGAAGCTTTCTCAAGACCAACGACGCCTCATAAACCGGTTGGAGATGAGAAAATATCTCACAGGGATCAACCCAGCTGCAGGAACCCCGTCCCTCCCTCCACCCGGGTCGGCTGCTGTCGGGGAGAAGCCACCGAGCAAGCTGCGTGCCGGGAAGGTCAAGGGCTCTGGACGCCAAGGGTCCAGGGGAGGCTGAGGACCCCACGCGGCGCGGCTCCGCCCTGGCCCCGGGGCCCCCGCACTCGGCCCTGCACCCGAGGGGCGAGCGCGCGGGCTGGACCCCGCCGCCAGCAGCCCCGGGCGGGCGCCGACCCGAGACCCACGAGGTGGAGCCCGGTCAGCCATCTTCCCTCGCTCCCGGGCCCGCGCCGGCCGCGCGGCGCCCCTGCGGCCCCGGCGCCGGGCACCTACCGTTGGAGCCCCATCTCTCCTTGAGCTTCTTGACCTGCTCCAGGCTCAGCCCGGTGCTCTCGTTGACGCCGAAGTGGCCCAGCACCTCCTCCACCGTCTTTGTGTGCGCGTTCTCCATGGCTGCGGGGGCCCGGCCGGCCTCCACTCCCGTCCCCGCGGCCTCCTCGCCTCGGCCCCGCACTCGGGCCGCGGGCTCGTGCCACCCCGGGCGCCCAGGCGCGGACTGGCTGCTCGCCGCCTCTCCTCCGCCGCCGCCTCGGCCGGCCGCTTCCGCCTCGCCGGGCGCTGAATCACCCCGCGCCCCCTCCCCCAGACAACCGCCCCTCTCGCCGCCCGGCCCTGCCCGGCGCCCACCCCGGGCTCTGCTGGGCGGGGTGTTGGGGGGCGCCCGACCCTCCCTCCCCTGGGCAGAAGGGAGGGCCTCCTACGCCCTCAGCTGCCCGCCGGGAGCGCAGGCCGCGGCCCCTGAGCCCCCTCCCCGCTCTCCTGAGGTAATCTGCGGCCCCGGGGCCGAGGAGGGGGCGCCCGGCCGACCCCTGGGGACGGAACGGAGCGGAGGAGGCGAGCCGGCGAGGTGGTGTGCGGCGCGCTCGCCCTGTTCCCTCGGCTCCGCGCCCCCGACAGCGCCGGAGGAAACTGCGGCGGAGGAGAAAGAGGCGGCGTCGGGGACGGCTCCGCGGCGGCTGCTCTAATAGCATTTATCGGCCGCTGCCTCCCCTGTCGCCGCCGCCGCGGCATGTGGACGCCGCTCATTGGCCGAGAGGGCCCAGCGCGGCGCGGGCGGCGCGGCCCCGCCCCCGCCCCCCGGCTCCCTCCGCCCTCCCGCGCCACTCTCGCCCACGCCGCCGCGCAGGTCCCGCCCCCTCCCGCGCGCCGCGCCGAGGAACCCGGATCGAGGCCGGAGAGCAGCGCGCCCGCGCATTGCGCGCTACGGCACGCGGGCCGCGGAAGGCTTCCTTGGGCGGCTCGTAGGTTCCTGCGGTGTTCGGTGACTTCTCCCTTGAGACGTAGAACCGTGGGTGGGGGAGCGCGCTTGGGCACACCGTGGGACCCCTGCGCTCGCGGCCCCAAGGGGACTGCCTCGAGAGTCTGCCTCGAGCCGGGCTGGGTGGCCGGGAGGGTGAGGCCGAGGAACCGAGGAGCTCAGTCCACCAGGGCTTCCCCGAAGCGCGCTCGGGTGGGTGTCCTTGGCTCGCCTCGTCGCCCTGCGTCTCCAGGGCTGCGCTCTGCATCCTGATGTCTATCTTTCAGAGCCCCTGTTAGGAACCGAAGGGAGGAATTCCGCAGTTCTCTTCCCACACAGTCAAAATCCCTCATCTGTCGCCGCAGGAACACCGCATCCTACACCCCCGAAGCCGAGAGCTCCATCGCACGCAAATGCCAGCCCTTCTCCAGCGGACTCTGCGCCCCGACTGAGGGAATCCCACTTGGGAGGGAGGGAGGAGTAGGTTTTATATTATTTTTAAGAGCCCACATAGGCTGTGACATGTCTGCCAGAGGTCACAGGTTGTGTATGCTACTCAACCTGCTAAATAGCAACTAGGGCTGCGGTAAGGTGCTTTGCTTTGACATGAAGAACATGAAGGCTGTTTTCTAGACTCCCACTTTCCCCAATAGGAGAAGGGACTTTAGTCTTATAAGTATTCTAAAGCCACAGATAATTTCCTCGTGAGGTCTGTACAAACCCTACCATAGCAGCAACAAAGGAAATTTTGCCAATATAAAGTTGTACTAATTTTTTTAACAGGGGAGCGACCTTTGCATTGAATTCATGAACAAAACACGAACACATTAGCTTCACAAAAAAGAGCAGATTTTTAAAGGAAACGTTTTGCAGAATGAAGCATTTAGTCCACTTCAGTGTTTTGGCAATAGTGTACCATCCACAAGAGCCAAAGCAGAACAAAAATCACTTGTCCCAGAATGTTCAGCCTCAGGATTTAAGATAAATTCCTTCCGTAGATGCAAATCACAGTTGAAAAAACTCAGGCACATTATTTCATTTAATTATTTCGAAGGAGTGGAGGCTGGCATGCAGTTTTGATAGATACTTGGAAAAGGACCAAAAACAACCCTACACGAAACAAACAAACAAATTCTAGTGTATGGCAGGGCACTAAGAGAAGCAAGGTGGAAACTGGTTAGGTCACAGGATGGGTGCCTCTTCAGGAGGGGCATGTGACCACCTCCTGGGAGCTGGTGATGGTTCTTTTCCCTTCAAGACCAGGTCTGTGCCATTTCTTACCAGTTCTTCTGCCTCATCTCATCTCTTTCAGCACAGATAGAAGCACCACAGGCGAGAGGATTGTTACCCTTCTCAGCCTGGAAATGATCCTGGGTAGTTGACTTTGGATCTCCATTCTGTGGTCCCTTCTCTGTTTGGGTTGAGTTTCTTGAGAAGCTCCTGACCTCAGCCCCTTTACTCAGCCCCAGATCTTCACTTTACTAGTTCCATCTTCTCCTTCAGCTCTGGGCTTACATGCCTCAGGGAAGTCTTTGCTGACTGTGAAACGTTGACTACCCT
This sequence comes from Choloepus didactylus, assembly GCF_015220235.1. NCBI lineage: Eukaryota > Metazoa > Chordata > Mammalia > Pilosa > Megalonychidae > Choloepus > Choloepus didactylus. Next base: position 10,097,934 of record NC_051329.1, on the reverse strand, counting down.
CTCTCCAGTCACCCTCTATCACATTCAGTTTTATTTTCTTCATAGCACTTATCTCTGATACTGTATTTCTGTTTAGCTGTTACTGCCTGTCTCCCTTCCATGAGAATGGGGGTTTGTCTATCTTGGCCATTCTTGATGCACAGAACTTTCCCTAGTATGCATGCACTATTTATTGAGTGCCTTTTATTTGAATGAATGAATGAGTTCCACCATCCCCAAACTAACAGGGACTTGAAAAGGGCCTCCTTCACCCATGGGGGGACCTCAGTGAATCTTGGCTGAAGTTCAATTTGTGGAATAAACAAGAGGGTCTCTGAACTATTTGACTCATGGGAATGGCTGTGAAGCTTTAGTCAGGTTCAAATCAAACACAAAGCTAGACAGCATTAGAGGTTTCTCAGAGATGAATAATATGCAAGTTCACATGGTGCTGCTACGGCATTGCTGTCACCCCCCTTAACTGTTCTTTGCAAGCTTTCTGTGTACTGTAGGCTGGAAGATTCCCTTAAACTGAAACAGTGTGGTTTTTAACCTAGGTTGGCCCCTTTTACATTACCATTCCAGTTATGCCCTAGTTTCCTCAACCTGTTCATGTCTCTGCATTGGGAATACTTGAAACTTGTTTATAGGCTGCCAAAATTTACCATAAACCCAGCTTCCCAAAGTCAGAAGGATCTAGTTTCTTTTAAGTAGGAATAAAGTTGGGCTCAATTTGACCTCGTTAGCAAGGTTAAAAAGAAGCAAGAATGGGTTTCAGCTATCTTTCACCAAGAATTGCAGCCACAGTTAATCGAGGGCAGAGAGAAAGGAAGAGAAACTGATTGAGAATGATGCATAATGTGATCAAAGGCATCTATAAAGGAGGACATTAGCTGGTAAAGGCAGGCTGGTTTAAAACAAAACAAAACAAAACAAAACACAAAAACCGAGACAGACTAAAAAGGTCCAGTAGAAAGAGTGTCTTGCAAAATAGGCCTTAGCCAACTTCGCAATCCTCTACAGCCCTCCTGTATAGGGATGGAGATTGCAAAGGGCAGCCTAGTCCACATCTGAATGGCTCTAATCATTGAAGCAGCCTCATTCTGGGCTGAACCCACCTCCTATTAACTTCTTCTATATGCTGATTCTTGTTTTCCCCTCTGGAACTACTCTGAATAATTTTAATCCCTCTTCTGTGTGATATCTTTTTGAGTATTGTTTTAATTTCCTAGCTGCTAAAACGAATACCATACAACGGGTTAGCTTAAAAACAGGAATTTATTGGTTCATGGTTTTGAGTCTAGGAGAAGTCCAGAACTGAGGCGTCAGCAAGGTGACACTTTCTTCCCAAAGAATGTGACATACTAGGGCTGGCAGCCGGCAGTCCTCGGTCCTTGGCTTTTCTATCACATGATGATTCACATGGTGGCATCTAAGGCTTTCTCTTCCGGGTTCAGTTGACTTTCAGCTTCTGGCTAGTCCCTGTGGCTTCCCTTTCTGCGGTCTTCTCTATAAAACCTTCAGTAACAGGATTAAGACCCATCCTGATTCAGTTGAGCCACATCTTAACTGAAGCAACATCAAAAGGTCCTATTTAAGATGGTTCACACCCACAGGAATGGATTAAGAACATGTTTTTCGGGGGTACCTAACTCCAAGCCACCACAAGTATTTAAAGGTATCTGTTATTTTAAAATGTCTTTTCCCAGCTGGAAAGAACCACTGGGTTGCTGAGTTGTTCCTCCTATATCCTGATTCTGCAATCCCTCAGCATCCTTGTGCCCAATTTTGGAGGCACTTGATATGGAACACAAAACTCTGGGCTTGGTCATATAGTAGGATTATCACTGTCCATCTTTGTTCTGGACCCTTTTCCATGCACATTGTGATTTGTGTTAACAGTCAACTCAAAACTAAGTCTTTTATATGTAAGCTGAAGTCAAGTTAAATCTTCCCATTATGTGCTTGCACCAATTATTCTTTTTAACCTAGGCACTGAACTTTGTAGCTGAGTGTCACTGTGTTTATTTTGGCTCATTTTTGCAGTTAATGGTGGTTTTTTGTAATCGACATTTGTCAAATGATGTTTTTGCTACCTTGCCCAGCTTTGGCTTATTCACAAATTTGCTAAGCATGACTTCTATGTCTTTATCCAACAGAACCTCTAGAAATTCATTCCAGGTTAAAAACGACTAATCAACTGGATTTAAGTGTGAACTGCTATAAATCAACTTGATTACGGTTTCAAAGTCAATAAAGTGAAAAATCTTAAAATGCACTCCCCACTTCCCCAATCTTCCACAATACTTCATTATACAGCATTGGGACATATCGTTCTTCCTTTGGTCGAGCATGAAAAATATGTATTTACTCACTGAAATCAGAATTGGGACAGTGAGATGCTTATACTGAGAGGCAGATGGAACTGTGGCCATCCAACATATCTGCCATCTCTTACTCTGAGGTACATGCTTGTTTGAATGGAATGATGGGCAGAATTGCCTGCACTATTTAAATTCTTTATCATGTAAATTAAATCACTTAGGGTGATTATGCAGATGCTAGGCCACTGTACTACTCTAAATCCCCATTCTAGTGGTCTTTTCAAGAAAATACGTTCAGTTTGGTAGGGCTTGTGCTACTGAACACATCAGCACTTGAGGACCACCACTTTTTGTACGCGGCCCACAAATTATAACGTTAGCACCTGAGAATTTGCCAAACTCAATCAGTTGTCTTTTTCTGGAGGCGCTTGTCCCCCCAACCCCCCCAATGAGTAAGCACTCTTTTTAAGGGCAAAATGTCAAAACCCAACTCACTACCTTATGCAAAAGAGGTACTTAATTGGAGTAGACTGCAAATGCAGAACAGCTCCTTCTAGTCACTTGGAAAGTCCATTTCTTGGTTCTGCTGTTCTCCTTTGCTTTTCACTCTCAGGTAGACAAACATGGCCCCCACATCTCCCTTACAATCTACTAATTTCTCTATTCCAATGGATAGAGCTTCTTTTACAATGATTCCTGTGAAAGGTCTACAATTTTATCTGGGACATGTGCCCACCCCTGGAAGCAGGGCCTGTGGTTGGTCTCACCTGAATTACATGGGCTGAAGGAGGTGAGGGGTGGAGACGAGTGGGTCTCTGAAGCAGTGGCTTTCAAACTTTGGCATGCATCAAAATCACCTGCAGATCTTGTGAAAACACAGATTGCTGGGCCCTATCTCCAGAATAGTCTAGGTAGAGGTCAAAGAGTTTGCAGTTCCAACGCGTTCCCAGGTGGTATTGATTCTGTTAGTGCAGGAACCACACCCTGGGAGATAATGCCCCAAAGGAAAATCACGGTGCTATTACCAGAAGAAATGGGAATCAACACTGAACCAGCAAAACAACAGAAGTCCACTTCATGGAGGAAAGTCAGAGGTCCAACCTAGTTTGGAGGAAACAATGAACACTGGAAACTTTGGAGATGCCCTAGACTCTTCCACTGTAGTTTTCAGTTTCATCTGTCATGTATCTACACAACTCTCCGTCCAAATCTTAACACTTGCCACAATGAACCATCATCTACACCTTGTGCCTTTGCTCGGGCTTTTCCTTCTGTTTGGATCTGCCTGGCGATTGTCCTTCAAGATAAAGACTCAAATCCCACCCCATGTTGGAAACCTTCCCTGATAATGGCCCTCTCCATCACTTCCATCCCCACCACCCAAGGAATTAGTTACGCCTTTTTTATCCACACAACACTTTGTATATTACTCAACCACTGCACAGTAGCTCGGGTTTTCCTGCTACTTCTTTGGTTGATTCTTTTCAGTTGTTTGCAGGCACTTCTCTCTCTTCCACTCAAACCTGAAATGTGGAGCGTCCCAGAGCCCAGGACTCCATGTGCTCGCAGACCTGCACTCTTCCTTAGGCCCACTGCTTTGAACATGGATGCTTTGCACATTTTTATGTCCAGATCCATACACTCAACTGCCAACCTGACATGGCCAAGTGAGTGTCATATCCAGTGGGAATGACTGGTGGGGTGGGACAGAGTGTTCGCCTCCCTCTGAGGAAGTGGGCCAGGAATGATGGAGAGCAACATAAATATTCAAAGATCTCAACATTTTGGGCAGAAGGAACAGCAGATAGGCCTTTAGCCCCGGAAGTCACTTGTTTATTGTCTGTCTTCTGCCACCAGATTATGAACTCCTGGAGAACAGGGATCACAGGCAATAGGAAGTTACCAAATGGAGGCGTGCTCACTACTTGCCCTGAGTGCTGACAGTGCTCCCTTCTTTACTTCATGTCCCCATGTCTAGCACAATGTTGGGTACTTATCAGGTACCCAGGAAATACCCACCAAATTAATTAATGAAGCATTTTACTCCCTTTGCAATTATTGCTTTGGGAAAAAAAAATGTTGCCAAGCTATGGTAACTTCATCTTAAAAAAGAACACGAAAGAAAAAGAACTCTATAACAGTGTCAAAGTACCGTGGAATGGTTTTCAAAGCCATAGCTCCCTGATGGGATAATGTAGTTTAAATATAGCAGCTATTTTTCCCTCCAGTCGGTTGGTTCTTTGATTTTTGTGGAAAGATTTCAAAAGTCCTTCTCCATTGCCCTCCTTCTTCACTGCTGCTCCCACCCTCCCAGGTGCTGAGACCTTAAACAGTGAAATGCTTAAACTGCAGAGTTGACATGGCCTTGCAAACCTACTAGAAAAATTAATGGTGATTAAGTGTGATTTTAATTTTAAATGAGGAGTTGCTCAGATTTTTCCTTCCCTGCCAGGCGTCAGGGTATAGCTCTAGCTGTGGTGGGAGCAGTGCGAGCAGGTAGAGTTTCAGTGGGGCAGAAATCCAAGGACTGTGAATGCAAAGGATAGGGTTGCAGTGGACAAATTCCTAGAATAGGATCTTTGTTCCCAAGCTGACCAGTGTGCTCCCTTGATGTCCCACAATAGAAAAAGGAGGGGGGCAGTGGCGGTGGAGGCATGTTTGGGTCTCCTATTGTGAGCCTGCTGTAGTTACCTGATAGGTGACAAAAGATCTCAGGAGGTTGGCTGCCCTCCCAAGTCACCTTGTGATTCTCACTTGGTTCAGACGGGGGAACATGGTGTATCCTAAAAGAAGCCATGTCTGACGTCCTGATCCGTTCCATCTGGGAGGATGCATCTGAGCCCCATCTGGCTGCCGCAGTCTGCGGGCCGCGGTCCTCTCCCAGCGCCCCCCGCCCACTCCTGGCCTTCCTCTTCCGCAGAAAGCAGCAGCTCAGTCCTCGTACCCCAGCTTTTGTCTTCTTTTCTGCAATCCCCTTCGCTCCTTTCTCCCTCCTTGGTAGGCTTCTCCGTCTCTACCAGCACTTTGCAGATGTGGGGGTTGACTGGAAGTACCCCTGAGGCAGAGTCCCCCCATTTTCCGAATCCCTCGGGGAAGCCCTGTTCTCTCAATCCTTCTGCCCCTACTCGAGCCTCTGCGCCACGCAGACCGTGCTCCGATTTGGAGCCAAGTCCTGTCCTGGACGTACAAGACCAATGTCTCCCCTTCTCCTAGCCGCTTTCCGTCTCAAAAGGTGGCAGAACGCAAGGCTTTTGTTTACCCTTCAGGCTGAACATTTTAATCCTCTCAGGTGGGTCCAAGCTACACGGATGGGGGATGGGTGGAGTACAAGAAAGCAGAGGTTTGGCTGGAGATGTTTGCAAACATTAGACGTTTCTCTTCCATGACTCATCAGAGGGGAGCTGAGAGTCCTCCTTCTTCCTGGAATACAGCAAATCATTGCCAACTCCTGTCCCCAACCCCCCCAAAATAAAACAACCCACACATAGAGCTTTGTTCTCAAAAATCAGATGCCCCCCAAAGGTCTGATGTGACAACTTAGGGAGGGGAGCATTTTGAGAACACAGGAAAAGCGCCTCAAGAGGATTCTGGCCTGGGTAGAAAGGGGGCTGCAGAAAGAGAAGAGTTACTTGGAAAGAAAGGGACATTGTGTTAGGATGGGTCTTCAAGGATAGTGCTTCAACTCCCTCCCTCCCCCCAATCTTTCTACTTAGCAGCTTCCTTATTTAAAACCTGGGATGGGATAGACAGTTTGATTTCAATAGTTCTTAAAAGGGTTCTAAAAAAAAAAAAAAAGAGGCTGATGGGGGGATGGTTATTAAACAGTTAATTGGCATGCGAGTAATGTGCTGGACACTTTTCACGTGTTGGCTCATTCCATCCCAGGACAAGCCTGTCTGGTAGGTATTGTCATAGGTCCTATTTTTCCAGATACAGAAAACTGATTTGCAGAGAGGTTAAGTCAGTTGCTGAAGTCACACAACTAGAAATCACTATTCAAAAATAAATATTTTGGGGGTGGAAAGTGGATCATTTGTATACAGAAGAATTAGGTTGGGCCCATTCCTCACAGCATGAAACGCAATAAATTTCATATAGGGAAGAGTTAAACCTAAAAAGAACAATACAAAACAAAACAAAAAAACACCTGCATATAAAATAAAAGAAGCAACAATAGCATAAGTGCAGTGGAGGAGACAGAAATTTCTAAGTACTTCAGAAAAAGAAACATTCTTCATTTGCATAACAAAATGTTGCAAAACAAACGGAGAGAATAAATGCACAGAGTTTTGGAAAGAAACGAGATGATTCCTGAAAAAAACTTCTAATGCTAGGCGTCTGTGATTCTATGGCCACATAAAAGCCCTGAAAGACAAACACGCATGCATAGAGCTTGAGTAGCCAACAGCTCTCCTTGGCTGGCTTTGGATCCTTTTAAATTCCTGGTCCAGATCCATCCCTACTCCCCACTGTGGCAAGGGGAGAGAGGACCTTTCTGAGACCCACTGAAATGGAGCCCTCCCCAGGTTAGGGAAGGAGCAGCTGTTTAATTTACTGCACACGGAGCTGAGAACAAGAGCCAGAGCAGAAAGTTAGATCCACTGGAAACTGCAAGAGGCGATCTACGCCTGCAGAAAACGGTGACCTGAGCTGGAATCCTGCCAGGACAGTGGGATTAACTTCCAAAGCGCTGGCCAAAATGGGCCCCGGGATTTTTATTTTTATTCATTTTCCATTACAACTGCACAGCAACGCAAACAAGCCACAAAACAACGTGAGCTACCGAGAGTCGTTTTCAATACCACACAATCTTGCTGACTTCATCGTTGAAAAGTTTAAAATGGGGAGCTTGATTATTTATTTCCCCATCAACGATAACGGGAGAAAGACATTGTTCAGTTAAATGGATATACACACTAAAACGGAAACAAAGTAAGAAATAAAGAAATGGAGCCCATTACAACAAGGAATATTAGCTTAGTGAGAAGTCAGGGGTCCGTGGGCAAAGGGACTGAAAGAAATTCGACTGCAGGCAGCTAAATGCCAATTAAAGAGAGAGGGATCCCGAAGGGAAGGGAAAGGGTTTAGGGCGCTGGAGCTGGACTTGAGGCTAATGATACTTCTCAGGGAGTACTTTGTACACACTAGACTTTAGGTAAGTTTTAACTTGTGATTTGCCCTGTTCTTCCAGCTACCCGATTTAACATGATCGTGGCTCTTTAAAATATTGCCTTTTAGAAATTGTGGGGAAATAAATTCAGAGAATTGCAGTTACCAGGCAGTGCTGTATGATCTAAGGCAAGCAACTTAACTGTGCCCCAGTTTTCTGGTCTGTAAAATGGGTATATCAGGATCTACCCCATGTAAATTACCTCAGGGTTCAATGAGATCATGCATGGGAAGCTGTTTCACAGTCCTTGACAAGAGATGGTAGAGAGACATTAGACACCTTTATCTCAGGTTGAGTTTAAGACCCAGCCTCTTGAAACATAGACCATGTGGTTGAATCTCCCAACAACAAACACATCTATTAACATTATTCAGGATGCAGAGGCTTCTTAACCCCCATCCTCACCCCCTTTTTCAGTAAGAAACATTCCAGGAATAGAAAAACATACAGTAATAATAAAATAAACACCCATACACCCACCATCTAGCTCAAGAAATAAAACGTTACTGCTACCATTGAAATTCCTTGATTTCATTCCCTTCCCTTCTTTCCCAGTGGTGATCTCCATCCGGAATTTGGGGTTTATCATTCTCATGTATATTTTTACCACATATAAAATAAACAAATTTTGCAAACTGTATTGTTTTGCATTTTTCTAACTTGACATAAACAGCACCAATTCTGTGAATATCTCACATCTTACATTTTTCCTCACCATGTTTTTTTTTTTCAGATTTATCCACATGAATGCATGTAGCTCTAGCCAATTGTTTTTGTTGATATAGTCACATATATTTAAGAAATAAACAAGACAAGAACAGAAAAAGCTGAAATCCTGGTTGTGCTCTTCCCTCTGTAGTCTATGTTAAAACAAGCTTACAATGTTAGGTTTTCCATAAAAAATCAAAGATGAGGATTTGATTTTATCTTTCTTCCTCCAAAAACTCTATTTTTTAATAATTTAATTTTTATTGTGGTAACATATACACAATATAATACTGCCCATTTCAACCACTTTCAGGTATACTGTTCAGTGGTGTTAACTGTGCTACCATCACCACTATCCATTACAAAAACTTTTCCATTATCCTAAACAGAAACTCTATACCTATTGACTTCTCATTCCCCACCCACACCTCTACCCCTGGTACCAACAATCTTTTATTTGCTTTTTCCCCGTTTCCAAGATTGACGTCTTTTGAGATTGTCACATTTCACACAGCAGTTACCTGCAAATAGACCCTCTAGTTTGCACTGTATGGAATTCATTCTTGTGTGAGAATCAGGTTCTGTCCCTCCGCCAGGCTCTGACTGCTGCTCCTGCCTTGAAGAAAGCTGAGGCTGGCACCGCCTTGGGGTCTGGCACTGCGGGGGATATTGGCTGATGACAATCTCTGAATTGTCAGACTTTTGATAGAGACTTAACATTATGAGAAGGGAGTAAAACCTGCAGGACTTTCTCATCCACCCCCCATTCTCCCTTAGGAACATTCCATAATGGTCTTAAAGGCAGAATGAGGAGAATGCCCAGACTTCTGCATATAAACTTTCCTTTTGGTCCTTCCTCTAAGCTACCTCAATACTTCTAAAAGTCTGCCTGATAATTACTGTATGGAGTTGTTTATACTAGATTGTATGTACTGTACTTTGTTGGCAATTGAAGGGATTTTCAAGGGTTGTTTTGATTATAGTTAATTTTCACCTTACTTACCAGGTACGATGTAATTCCTTTGTAGCAAATGTTCAATAAACTCTAGTTATTACTATTAGAGAGATGAAGTGCATTTCTGACTTGCAAATATATTAGAACAAAATCTTTTGTGGGGCATCATAGAAAATGGCATGTTCACAAAGATGGTGCTTTGTGTTTATTTCCAGATAGTGTGTTCTGGTGGCCTGGTAAGGTTTGTCAGGGGATCCTGCCCAGTCACGTGGCTGGGGTATACCTCCACAGTGGACAGACTTCCAACCCAACATTCATTCCTGAGCTATCTTATCTTGGCTCACCTCATTCAGATCCTTGCGTAATGTCCTGCTTTGCCCCTAAGCTGTGCCCCTCCCGGTCGGTGAGCCCTCCTCTCACCCCTTGCCCTCCACCCTGCTGATTCAACTCTCTGGCTACACTGGGCCTCCCTTGGGTAGGCCTCTGAGGTGGATGGAGCAGGGGTCAGATGCAGGATGAGAGTCCTTGGCCAACAAGCCAATCTCAGATTCCATGCTGACTATTTTTTTACTTTCTAAATCTAGGAAGCTTTGCTGCTTGTTTCTTTTTCTCTTCTTTCTTCTAGGGAGGGAGATGTGGCTTTCAGAAGGAGCCTGTTGGCCTCATTCTGTCATTCTTCTGCTCTGGAAGCCACCAAAGGGGATGGAACCAGCTCTCAGAGGCCCCAGGTGCACAGAACCCAAACGTTTAGTAGAACTTTCCTCCATTCTCTTGCTTCTTGGGGCCACCCGTAGTTTAAGGGTTTGCCGGCATGTGGCTCTTAAAGGGAAAGGCACAATTCAAGTCCTAAGTCACAGAAGGATGTGTCCTTGCTCAGACCATCCCTCAAGCTCCACATCAGAAGAGAAAGCTGTATTCTATTTCGCTTTCTGTACAGCCTCCCTACCAGTGGGCAAGCTGGCTTCCTGCTAGTCCTGAAGCTGGTGAATCCTGAGTCACAGACGGACCAGGATCAGTCTGGCACTTACAGTTTCCCGCCTGGGCTTGATTCTTTCTGCCTCAGCCATAGAGTTGACCTGTTGGTGCTCCGAGTCCACCTTAGGCTTGTGGAAAGGGTAGTAGGAATGGAAGGGGACACAAAGACAATTCAAATCCTGTGCTTGCCCTCTTGGATCTTCCGTTCTAGCTTTAGTGGCAGGTAGAGTTGACAAGAGTAAAAGTTCAGAAAATCTATCCAGTCTTCCCCTCAGTCCAAGAATTCTTGGACAGGGTAGTTATTGAAGCAATATCTACTGGAAACAAGGGGAGGCTGGAAGCTTTATTAATTAATTAACCTCACTTGATTTAGCCTTGGAAAAAATGAGGTTCCATCCCTAAAAGGGGCTTGTGGTAAAACTAATTTCCCTTTCTGAATCTGAAGTTTCCACTAAAGACAAATCCAGTTGGAGAATTTTGGAATAAAGATAATGGGAATTTTTACTCCATGTAAATAAATTTACTGGGTCTCCTTGCCGTGAATCTTTCTCCTTGTTTCATCTTATATACATCCTACTAGTTTAACCTTAAAACAAACAAACAGCTTTTTGTTATCAAAATCTTCAAATATAACAGAAGTAGAGAAAAATAGTATAATGAATTCCTATTGACCCTTCCCAGGCTTCAACAATTATGAACATTTCTTTGATAATCTTAAAGCATTCAGCATGGCCTTTAACTGTGTCTTCCAAACTTCTGTCATCCCTGTTCCACGCTAGCCTCATGAGTTTTGCTGTATTCAAGTACCACCTTGCTGTTATTTATGTAAGATTTTGACATCAGTATGAATTTTTAAACTTAAATACATTTAAAAATGAAGCATCATAGAACTATCATAAATGTAAACCCAAGATCATTTGCCATTAATGGAAATAAATTGTACAAATAAATGCAACAAACATAAATAAATGCATGCATGCATAAATAAATACAACAAAAATGTTATTAATGTCAGCAGATAATGTTGCCTTCAAACCTCTGAGCTTGAGATCTACTTATTCTGTTACAAAAAAAGGGGGAGGTGGTTTATTAGCAAGTGTTAGAGATGTTACAAATCATACCAGCACCAAACAGAGACTTTCACCCACAGTTAATCAGAAGGCTTGATAGGAGAATTGAAATGGAAATAGCTCTTCCACTACATCGTTTGCTGTTGTTTTAATGTCATGCTCCTGTATCACCCAAAGTTATCCTGTGTGCCATCTTTTCACATATCTCTAGAGGCGTGAGTCTCATGCTCTGGGAAACCCTGTGCTAAAAACTCAAAGGATTTGACCCCATTCTCTCTTTCCACCCTCCCTTCTGATTGGTACTGTGAGGATCAGTTTTATGTGTAAACGAGGCTAGGCCATGGTGCCTGGTTATTCAATCAAACACTGGTCTAGGTAATGCTGTGAAGGTATTCTGTAGATGTGATTAACATCTGCCATCAGTTGACTTCTTTAAGTAAAGGAGATTACCCTGGATAATCTGGGTGGGTGTCATCCAATCAGTTGGAAGGCCTCCAAAGCAGAACAGAGATTTCCCCGTGGAAGAATAAATTCTGCCTGTGGGCGGCAGCATGCAAGAGTTTCCAGCCCGCCCTTCGTGACAGCCTGCCCTATGGACTTGCCCAGCCAGCCCCCACAATTGTGTAAGCCAATTACTTGCACTAAATCTCTTGCATATGTATCTCTTGCAAGGATATATATATATATCCTTCTGGTTCTGTGTGTCTGGCAGAACCTGATACAGAATGCTGTATATGTCTTTCAGCAGCTAGAATCGTGACATATTTCCCTAAAAGTGGCAAGTGCCTTTCCACCTCTGTGGTTTGGCTTGGCCTTTACCCCTGCCTGGAATGTTCTCTTCTACGACCCCACTTTCCAAGTCTTGTATCCTGCCTCCAGGGCCCAGCCCGAACAGGCTCCACTCGCTGCCTCCCCAAATCCTTACTGGCTCCTTCAGGTCTGTGACCATTCCCTGCCTCCACTGAGACACACAGGTTTGTGGAGATAACATCATAATTTTATCTTATTATGGTCCCTCAAGGGTCAGAACCATGACTGCTACAACTTGGTTTCCCTAATACCCAACTGCGGCTGTACCCAAAGAATGTACTGAAGCATTTGTTGATGATGCTACCGAAACTGTCAGCATAAGCACAGGGTCATCTTTAGCTTTCTGATGCATTTCATGATTCCTGTCTCCTTCACACCTGCTAACATCGATGGTGCGGAACATCCTCACCCATCTTCTGGGATATGACAAGTGAGAACAACAGAAGGGGGCCCTTTTGATGCGACTCGAGGCAGACTGGGGGACCCACTCTAATACTACTCCAAAACAAGGCGAGCCGAAGGCCAGAGATGCAGTGATTTCCCAACGCACAAGGCTTTTTTCTCCTGCTCTCTCACACACCCATCTCTGACAGACCTGGTTAACTTGGCAACCTGGGAGGCCTCCAACTTGTTTAAATTCTCACAGAGAATCCCGACGGAAACTTAGAACTGCTGGGGTAGAGACAAATTCAAACACACTGTGGCGGCCGTGAAATGTAGTATGAGGAATAACCACAGAAGGAAATTTGTCCAGCCTCTATGAATGTCTGAAGAGCTGTGGGCTACAAAGATAGCTCTACTTTTTCAGCAGGGCAGGGGAACTAGGTTAAAAAATTCTTTTTCCTCATCCATACTTCCACCACAGATTCATAACATGTGGGACAAACACATTTGCCTCCCAAATGGACTGATAAAGACACAGAGGCATTTCTGCTTGAAAGCTCTTGAACCACAAAACCTTAGCTTCTGCTCTGGTGTCCTTAACTTCCCTGTCTGGGAACTGGATCTAGGGTAATGGGGTGACCCAGCAGGCACAGAGATGACAGATTCCTGTGTCATGTAGCCACGCCGGGACAACCTGGGCATGTGGCCTGGCAGCAGGTGGGTGGGATGGGAGAGGCGGCCGTCAGCACACCACCTTTGTCCCTGTTTGCTCTGGGACCGGGCGGGTCCTGCCAGCACTGCTCTCCTCTCGCGGTGCCTGCCCAGGGCTCCTGGCTAATCACATGTTCCCCAGGACCTGAGAAGGTCCATCCCTGGTGGATGGCATGCACAGACCTCTTCAGGCAGCCAAAGGGTGCTCAGGAATGTCTTTAGTGACAGGGCAGGTGGGGCTCATATGGGTGTGCATTCTCTGCCCCAAAATGAAATCTCTTCCCTTCTGGCTCTTGTCCAGCCAGAAGGCTTATTATTAACTAGCCGTCTACCCTTCTGGAAAACTATCATGTACCCCAGGACACTCCAAGGGGAAACACCAAAGAACAGTGCCTCAACCTGAGCTGGGGAGGGGGGTTGCTTTACTGTGTTCAGGAGCTGATCTCAGATGCGGGTGGAGAGAAGTGCTCCTCTTTAGCCTTGCTCACTGCCAGTTAACTGACTTTCTTGAGAAACCTGTGAATTCTCCTTCTGCCAAGGACAGACACCAATAGGTAATGGAGATGCACATCTGGCAGGGTGGTGGGGGCGCTCTCAGGCTCTTTCTCGGCAAGTCTTCCTACTAACTCTTTTCTTTCTGTTTCCCCGGCTGATGATACTAGGGCTTGAGGGGCACTGAGCCAGACAAGCAACGTTTCTTGAGAAAAATCTGTGGATTTTCTCTTTTCAGTTTAAGTAGGGAGTTAGGCCCTGGCTCCCCACCCCCTTTATCTACCAAAGGGCACCTCGACTACCAGTTCTCTTTCTGCTGGCAGGAGATCTCACAAAGGTCAGAGAGAAGCATCCTTCTCGTTCACAAATAAACAAATCCAACCCATGTGCTAGAGGACTTAGGGTATATTAATAGCCAGATATTTTGTTTTCCTATTCTGGTGCTTATCCCCTTCCACTAGTATGAAAGATAAGAGAACACAAAATGTTCTCCACTGGCCACCCTGCTCCCCTCCCCCAGGCAGGGGCAAGCCAGGAGCGTGAGCCATTCTGTTTAAAACCATTGCTGATGTACAGACTCTGAGAAAATAGACTTAAAAGTTCATATTCAGTCTCTCTTGGCTACTGTTGCTCCTCAGCAAAGAAACTCTATATTGTTTAAATCCCCTAGGCAAATGGGTTGCAAGGCAACCTTCAAACAATAGAAAATACCCCAAAGTAAAAATAAAGGCATTCAAGGATGGGAAGATTAGTGGCTCTCGGGCAAAGTGTTTCCAAAATCAAAGCAAAGGAGAATTTGGTCACTTAGCTGCTTTTATGTCACATCAGTCCCTTGTTTGCCTGCTTTCACCTTTATTCACTGATTTTCTTATGATCTAGACATATTGGGTCTCTCTCCCTCTCATTCCTGGGCTCCTGGTCCTTTCAACGGTCACCAACACCCTTACTGGGTGGGCCTGTAAGGTCAGGTTGCTCCTTGTCCTAAGGAAAGTTTCAAAAATGCTAATCAGTGTACTTTCCCAACTGGCTCTCAGCACTGGCAGTGATTGGAAATCCTATTTGCAGCAGTCATTAGAAATCCAAGAATGGAGAGGGCTGGGGTAGGAGGGCTTGGGAATGGAAAAGCAGAGGACATCAGGAATGTGCTCACTTTCCTGGATCAGATGCCAAGACCTGCATCCCTGCCAGCCAGTCATCCTTCCATGCACATCCTTGCCCCAACCAAAGGGGTGCCTGGCTCCTTGGGTAGCCCTGGGCTCACTGCAGCCCAACTTTATCCCTGGGACCAACTCTGGTTAGAAGCAGAAGTTGGAAGAATTTGAGATTATAAAAACTTTCAGCTTATTAGTGGAATCCAATTATTCTTCTTAATGACAACAGGCATTGAGAGTAAAGTGTCTAGAACTCAAATTTTGGATCCTGAAAGGCATTATGGCAGACATAACAATGACCCACAAAGATGCCCACGTCCTCATGCCCAGAACCTGAGAATGGTAAAGGGGACTTTGCAGATGTGATTGTATCAAGGACTTTGAGATGCAGAGACTCTCCTAGATTATATGGGTGGCCCAATACAATTACAAGGGTCCTTATTAGAAGGAGGCAGGAGGGTCAGAGTTAGGGAGGAGATGTGCTGATGCAGAGGTTGGTGTGGTGCCACTGATGGAGGACGCTGAGAGCCAGGGAAGGTAGGCGGCCTCCACACGCTAGGAAAAGCAAGAAAGAGGATTCTTCCCTGGATCTTCCAGAAGGAACTCTGCCATGTGGATACCTCGATTTTAGCCCTGTGAGACCCAGCTGGACTTCTGATCTCCAGAAATATGCAATAATAAATTTGTGCTGTTTTAATCCATGAAATTTGTGGTCATTTGTTACAGGAGCAGTAGGAAACTAGTATGACAGCTGAGAACCTGAGGAACTTTAAGGACAAGAAACCTACAGTTAGTTCTTGGGCAAGGGGGATGCCCTCCACCCTTCCGATGTACTTTAGCACAGACAAGCAGAACAGCAGATGGCCCTAGATCAGCTGGCTGATTCGCTGTTCTAACTGGTGGCTTACTTTAAGCAACCAAAAAAAAAAAACAACTGAAAAAAAAAGTCTGCTCTCTTTTTGCCCACAGACAGGGCAGGCTGATCAATGTATTATTCAATAGGCAGACATGAGCAGCTGGAACCTTCCTTTCTTCCATGTCTGTGGCCCATCACAACGAAAGGGAGATCAGACTGGAAAGGGAACCTGGGAGAAAGAAAAATCAATCACCTGCACCCCCCACTCCAAGTTGTTGGCCAGAAACTACAGAAGTATCTCTTAGACTTGTGTCTGGAAGGAAACATGTAAGAGACTTCAAGGCTCTCTTCTTTTGTAAGCAGGTTCGCTTTTCCTTGGACTATTCTCTGATTAAATATCTTCTAAGGGCTTGCACAAGAGAACCTAGGAAACTATATCTCAATCAAAAAAAGAGAAAAACACTTAGGATTTTTCTAGTTTCTTGCCTACTAGAAGCATAAGCACTTTGAGAACATAATTTACTCTGTTCTCATGATATTTCTAGGAGACAAGAAGCAGTTCCATTTTACACTTTGGTGCCCTGGAGCACAGAGCAATCAAGCAATATGGATGTAGTCACAATGGCAAGTCAGAAGTGATGCATCCAAACCAGAACACTCTCCTGACTCCTCCGTGTTCTCATGCTTAGTCTCAGGCCCTGGGTAACCTGGTCGGGAGGGTGCGGCATCTGGGTAGGTGGTCTCAGTGGAATGCAGAGATATGAAACCACTAAACCTGTCATCACAAAGCAAGTTACTGACGCCCCAGTGGAAAGATTTCCAGACCAGAACTCTGAATTTCTGTGTCTGTTGTATATGCACGTGTGTGTGTGTGTGTGTGTGTGTGTGTGTGTGTGTGTGTGTGAATCTGGGAGATGGTAAGGGGAGGAATGAAGGCATTAGTCAACTACATGGTTATGGTGCTTGTCACTCTACCTTGGACAAAGAAACCCATGAAGAACTTCCATTTTTTTCTAGCATCAATACGAATCTTTTTCATTCCCCTGCTCTCCCACTTCCACACACACACCTGCCATTCTTTTGAGAGAGGCTGGACTCTGACTAGGAGCAAAGCCAGTAGATTCCCTAAACTCACTGCAAGGGCCCCGAGCTGCCTCATCCTGAATAGCTGCTGAGGTCTCAGGCCCAGAACTATCAATGCCCAGAGCTCTGCACTGACTGCAATTTTCACTACCCTTTCACACACAAGGGGCCTTGCAGAGCCCCTCTCATTTCTTGACACCCAAATTTTGTGGCTCTCAAAGACTATGAAAGGGGCCTGTTTCCCTTAAGGTATAAAAAGAGGGGAATGAGTGATTTGCGTTCAAATGGTATTGCAGGGTTTCAAGTATTTTAAGTGTAACAGACCACCAATGGGGTTGGTTGGGTAAAAGCAGACATAGAAACAAAGCTGTCAGATCCCTCCCTTTAGGGGCTAGAGTGGGCAGTGCTGGAACGTGGATTCTGGGTCACATCAGGCAGAGGGCAGAAAACAGCAGCGACAAAGGTGAAGGTAAAGCCAATGGCCCTTAAAATCCAAATGGAAGATGACTGAAGAAATGAGGGACATGGCAATTGGCTGGAAAGACTGGTAGGTGCTTTTAAAACCCTAAGCTATTAGTGGACTCAGGCGTGGTTGACTATCCCTCAACCTTACCCTAGCCCTAAACTAAACATAATCTGTGGTCCTCAAACCCCCTCTCCTTATGTTATATATGGGTACCGGGACCCAGGGCAAGTGATCTGATGCGAGAAAAGCCCCAGACCCACTTTATAAGGCCAAGTTCTGAGAAGAAAACTACCAAGAATGCAAGAATGATGTCAGTCTCCTCATGATGGACACATCATAGAAGATACGCAGGAGAGGAGATCGCGGACTTTCAAATATCAGGCTGACTTCCATCCATTCTTCAGGCCAACAAGATGTTGAGAAAAAGAGTGTCCCCTACTCCAAACAAGAATTTGATAACATTTATATGGCACCATGCAGATAAGGACAGAGACACAGTCTGCTGGTCAGTTATCCAGCCACTACAGAATTGTATTTACATAGTTACTTTCCCTTTCTCTCTTAAATGATAATAGCCCTAAAAAAAGGTACCCAGAATCCCTTTGAGCTGGAAACACCAAGGTGGAGAGAAGTAACCAGCTCTTTTATGTACCACATCCACTCCCATTTTACTTTCTTTTCAGGCTCCACCGTCACAACTGCTCAGCAATGCTTTCTGGGCCAATCCAAATCTGAATCATTTCTACAAACTCCTCTAAGTTTCCAAAGTTCCCCTCTACCTTTTACTTTCCATTTTAATATCTCTGGATAATTGCACATTTCAATATCTAAATGACAATGGAACAACTGAAAGGTTGAGCAGTAAAGGTTTTCAACATTGCTGTGGGCAGGTTCCATAATGGAAAGGTTTCCAGAGAATGACAACATTGGGTAACAAAGCTGGAAGGAAAGAATTTGAGAAAGACTGTCGGGGGAACCCAAAAGAGCACAGAGGGATGGAGGAGGGGACAGGAAGGGATGGTAAGACCTATATGTTGTAGACTCCCAAATCTTTATGTCCAGCCCTGACTGCTTCCTGGAATGTGAAGGCCAAACTCCTAGATGAAGCTCCTACCTGGCACTCCTCTTGGATGCTCAATAAGTATCTCAAACATAACACAGAAAAAGCAGAACTCTCCATTTGACCCACCCCACCTCAATCTGCTTCTCCCTTAACCATTCCTAACTCAGTACATGACAGAATCTGAAAGTCATCCCCTTTCCCTGACAACCCCACCAGGAGAAAGTCTCAATGATTCTACCTCCAAAACACATCCTGAATCCATCCACTTCTTTCCATTTCCACTGCCATCATCCTAGTCTAAGCCGTCATCATCTGTAATCCAGGCTACTACAATGGCCTCCTCAACTGACCTCTCCACTTCCATTCTACAACACCTATGACCCATTTTCCATCTGGTAGTCAGTGATCTTTAAAATTCAAATCACATCATGTCACTTCATTGCTTAAAAGCTTCTAATGCTTTTCCAGTACTTTTAGAATAAAATCGAATCTTCTTTTACCCTAGCTCCAAAGCGCTTCAAAATGTGGAGTCTGCATCTTTCTCCTACCTCACCTTGAATCACTCTTCCCTGACCTGCCCCAGCCACAATGGCCATCTTGCTGGTCCTCAAACATGCTGAGCTGCTTCCTATGGTAGAGCCTCTGCACTGGTAGAATATTCTGTTTGGGCTGCTCATCCCCATATCAGTCCATGGCCGACTACTTTTATCATTTATATGTCAGGTTAAATCACATTGCTTTGGAGACATTTTCCCTGAGTATCTCAACCAAAGCGGGCATGAGGTCACTTATCACTATGTGATTATGTTTTTTCCTTATTTACTTTTTTAGCATCTTATCTATTTGAATGTAAGCTCCATAAGAGCAGGGGACTTTGTCTTTTCTACAGCTGACCCCCAGTGCCTAAAATAGTGAATGGCATAGAATAGGTATTAGAAAATAGTTGAAAGAATGAGTTAAAAATATAATCATGATAAAAATACTCAACCAACTAGGAATATAAGGGAACTTCTTCAGTATATAAAGGGCATTTACAAAAACCCCACAGCTAACATCATAATCAATGGTGAGAAAATGAATGCTTTCCCCTAAAATCAGGAACAAGACAAGAATGTCTACTCTTGCTATTTTTATTCAACATTGTACCAGAGGTTCTAGATAAGGCAATTAGACAAGAAAAAGAAATAAAAGTCATCCAGATAGGAAAGGAAGAAGTAAAACTATCTCTATTCATGGATGGCATGATCTTGTACATAGAAAATCCTAAGGAATCCATTACAAAACTATTAGAATTAATAAACCAGTCTGACAAGTTTGCAGGGTAGAAGAAGATCAATATCCAAAAACAAATTGTATTTCTATACACTAGTAATGAGTAATCTGAAAATGAAATTAGAAAATAATTCCATTTATAATAGCATCAAAAGGAATGAAACTAAATTTCTTTTGGGAATAAACAAAAGAATCTGACCTAACTAAATGGATGACCTAAATAAATGGAAAGATATTCCATGTTCATGGATAAGAAAACTTAATAGTGTTAAGATGGCAATATTAACGATAGGGATGCAACACAATCCCTAATAAAATACCTGATTTTTTTTTTTTTTGCAGAAATTGACAGGCTGATCTCAAAATTCACATGTAAATGCAAGGGACTCAGAAAAGTCAAACCAATTTTAAAAAAGAACAACAAGGTTGGAAGACTCATGCTTCCCAATTTTAAAACTTACTCCAAAGCCACAATAATCAAGAAAGTCCAGTACTGCCATAAGGAGATATATATATATATATATATATATATATATATATATATATATATATATATATATACATACACACACACACACACACACACATAAATACAGACATATATATTGTATTATTATGGTGTATATAAGATATATATATAGCACAATGGAGAATTTGAAGTCCAGAAATACACTCTCACACCCTCAAAATTATGGCCAATTGATTTTTGACAAGGGTACCAAGATAATTCAATGGGTAAAGAACAGTCTCTTTAATAAATGGTATCTAGGCAACTAGATAGCCACATGCAAAAGAGTGATGTTGGACTGCTTCTTTACATCATACATAATAATTAAGTAAAAAATGGATCATTGATTAAAATACAAGAGCAAAGACTATAAAACTCTTAGAAGAGTTCTGGGAAGATGGCAGATTAGAGAGACAGAGCAAAATTCTCCTCTGTGAAGAACACTAAAGGACAGAAAGCGCTCCAGAACAGCAGTTCCTAGGTTCTACCGGCTGGGCAGGGACGTCCACACCGCATAGTGAGTGTGTGGCTGGAGAAGCCGAGAGACTGTATTTAAGACCAGTGAGTGCTTGGCCCAGAATGCCAATGGGGAACAGGTGGTTGGAGCCAGATGAAGAGCATGGAGGGGAGTGGCCTTCCACACCCTGTGCACCCTCCTCAGCACTTCCCTGGGGTGATAACCCTTTGCAGCTCCACGGCCAAAAGCCCTCATGCAGGGGACTGGCGGTTGGAGCGAGTGGATGAGTGAGGAGGGGGGCAGCTTTCCACACCCCATGCAGCCATCTTGGCAATTGGCTGGGGAGATAATGCTTCACAGCCCCACACCAAGAGCTCCCTTAACGGAATTTGGGATTTGGCAGGCTTCTGATAGCATCCACTCTTCCTCAACAGAAGTCCACAATGTGCACAACCTAGGGGCAAGGGCACCACATGGGAGTGCCAGGAGTCCTCCCCCAATACCAGGGACTGGTGGGTGCTCAGTAGACAGGGACTGTGGGGCATTTGACCTGGAAAGTGAGACGAGCAGCTCTGCAGCCCCAGAGTACCCCACCCACAGCCCTGGGAATAGCAAGGACCACTGTGTCCTGGAACGAACCCCCTGCCAAACTGCACAGGGCACACCCCCCCCCCCAACAGGGTTGGCAGACCCCAGTGTATACAGAAAATTGGTGCACAAATTGAATTTCCATATGGTTTGGACCCCTACTCAATACATGGACAAAGTTGGGGGAGAACTGGCTTGAGGATAAGCAGTGGCTCAAGAGCGTCATCTGCTGATAGGACAGGGAAAGTGCACTCCACCAAGCTGTAGCTCTGCCAAATTATAGACAAATGTTCAAATAATCCTGCATACTAAAAGAACCCTATCAAGATAAGCAAATGCCAAGAGGCCAAAAACAACAGAAAATTTAAAGCATATGAAGAGATCAGAAGATATGGACAACCCAAATGTCCAAATTAAAAAGCCAGAGGAGACACAGAATTTGGAGCAATTAATCAAAGCAGTATACACAAACATTAATGTCATGGCTAAGGATATAAAGGACATCAAAAAGCCCCTACAAGAGCATAAAGAAGAATTTGCAAGAGTAAATAAAAAAATAGTGGATCTTATGGAAATAAAAAATCAAATTAAAAATATTCTTGAGACACATAACAGCAGATTTGAGGACACAGAGGAAAAACTTAGTGAAACTCGAGGACAGGGTGATGGAACGCAAAAGCACAAAAGAATGGTGAAAAATCGAAAAATTTGACACGGATATCAGGGAAATGATGGACAACATGAAGCACACAAATGTAAGAATCAATGATGTTCCAGAAGGTGAAGAGAAGAGTAAAGGGCTAGGAAGAGTATTCAAAGACACTGTTGGGGAAAACTTCCCAACACTTCCAAATGACATAAATATGCAAATCAAAGATGTCCAATGGACTCCAAATAGAATAAATCCAAATAAACCCACTCCGAGATATATTCTGATCAGATTGTCAAATGCTGAAGCGAAGGAGAAAGTTCAGAAAGAAGCAAGAGAGAAGTGATTCACCACATACAAGGGAAACAAAAGACTAAGTACTGACTACTCAGTGGGCACCAGGGAGGCGAGAAGGCAGTGGTATGACATATTTAAAATTCTGATGAAGAAAAATTACCAGCCAAGAAATCTTTATCCAGCAAAGCTCTCCTTCAAAACTGAGGGAGAGATAAAAATTTTCACAGAAAAACAAGTGCTGAGAGAATTTGTTAGTAAACTGAGACCTACCCTACAAGAAATACTAAAGGGAGCGCTACTGGCTGAGAAAAAAAAATGGAGAGAAAGGCCTGGAGAAGGGCGCAGAACTAAAGAGTATTAGTAAGGGTAACTTAAAGGAAATATATATAGAGAAAAAATAGATCTGACAATTAAAAACCAAAGGGTAAGATGGCTGATTCAAAAACTACCTTCACAGTAATAATTTTGAATGTGAATGGATTAAACTCTCCAATTAAAAGATATAGATTGGCAGAATGGATTTAAAAATAGGACCCATCAATATGCTGTTTACAAGAGACGCATCTTAGACCCAGGGACGCAAGGAGATTGAAAGTAAAAGGATGGAAAAAAATATTCCACACAAGCTACAGCCAAAGAATGCAGGGGTAGCAATACTAATTTCAGATAAAATAGATTTTAAATGCAAGGATGTCACAAGAGACAAAGAAGGACACTATATACTAATAAAAGGGACAATTCACCAAGAAAAAATAACAATCATAAATGTTTATGCACCCAATCAAGGTGCTCCAAAAGATATGAGACAAAGATTGGCAAAACCGAAGAAAGTAATAAATGTTTCCACAATAATCATGGGAGACTTCAATACATCACTCTCTCCTATAGACAGAACAAGAGAGAGGACCAATAAGGAAATTGAGAACCTAAACAATGTGATAAACAAATTAGACTTAACAGACATTTATAGAGCATTACATCCCAAATTACCAGGATATACATTCTTCTCTAGTGCTCATGGAATGTTCTCCAGGATAGATCATAAGCTAGGACATAAAACAAACCTCAATAAATTAAAAACACTGAAATTATTCAAAGAACATTCTCTGACCACAATGGAATGCAATCAGACATTAATAACCATCAAAGATCTAGAACATTTACAAATATCTGGAGATTAAACAATGCACTCCTGAACAATCAGTGAGTCAAAGAAGAAATTGCAAAACAAATTGCTAAATATCTAGAGATGAACAAAAATGAGAACACAACATATCAAAACATATGGGATGCAGTGAAGGAGGTGTTGAGGGGGACATTTATAGCTCTAAACGCATATATTAAAAAGGAAGAAAGGGCTAAAATCAAAGAACTAATGGAACAACTGAAAAAGTTAGAAAATGATCAGCAAACTAATCCTAAAGCAAGTAGAAGAAAAGAAACAAGGATTAAAGCACAAATAAATGATATGGAGAACAAAAAAAAAAAAAAAATAGAATAAATAAAACCAAAAGTTGGTTCTTTGAGAAGATCAACAAGATTGGCAAACCTTCAGCTAAACAAAGCCAAAAAGAGAGAAGACCTAAATAAACAAAATAATAAATGAGATGGGGGACATTACGGCTGATCCTGATGAAATTAAAAAATGCATAAAAGGATACTATGAACAACTATATGCCAATAAACTAGAAAATTTAGCGGAAATGGATAATTTCCTGGAAACTCATGAAAAACCTACACTGAACAGAGAAGAAATAGAAGACCTCAACAAATCAGCCACAAGAAAAGATATCCAATCAGTCATCAAAAAGCTTCCTACAAATAAAAGCCCAGGGCCAGATGGCTTCACAGGGAAATTTTACCAAACTTTCCCTAAAGAACTGACACCATTCCTACTCAAACACCTTCAAAAAACTGAAGAAAATGGAGCACTACATAACTCATTTTATGAAGCCAACATCACTCTAACACGAAAACCAGGTAAAGGTGCTACCAGAAAGGAAAACTACAGGCCAATTTCCCTAACGAATATAGATGTAAAAATCCTAAACAAAATACTTGCAAATCAAGTCCAAAGGCTCATTAAAAAATTTACACACCATGACCAAGTGAGGTTCATCCCAGGCATGCAAGGGTGGTGCAACATAAGGAAATCAATCAATTAAATACAACACATTAACAAATCAAAAAGGAAAAATTGATCATCTCAATAGATGCTGAACAAGCATTCAACAAAATTCAGCATCCTTTTTTGATAAAAACACTTCAAAAGGAACTGAAGGAAACTTCCTCAATATGATAAAGGGCATATATGAAAAACCCACAGCCAGCATAGTACTCAATGGTGAGAGACTGAAAACCTTCCTTCTAAGATCGGGAATGAGACAAGGATGCCCCTGTCACCACTATTATTCAACATTGTGCTAGAAGTTCTAGTCAGACCAATCTGGCAAGATAAAGAAATAAAAGGCATCCAAATTGGGAAGGAAGAAGTAAAATTGTTGTTATTTGCAGATGATATTTTCTTATATTTGGAAAATCCTGAGAAATCGATGACACAGCTACTTGAGCTAATAAATTCAGCAAAGTGGCGAGATACAAGATTAATGCACAAAAGTCAGAAATGTTGCTATACACTAGAAATGACCTAACTGAAGAGATACTAAGAAAAAGATTCCATTCACAACAGCAAATAAACAAATCAAGATCCTAGGAATATAGAAATTCTTACAATTCAAAATTAAAAAGACCAATTAAAATGGGCAAAGGATTTGAATAGGCATTTCTGAAAGAAGACATACAAATGGCCAATAAGCTCTTGAAAATTAGTCCTCAGGGAAATGCAAATCAAAACAATCAGATACAACTTACACCCACTAGGTTGCCTGTAATAAAAAAGACAAACACTAACAAGTATTGCTCCAGATGTGGAGAAATTGCAACCCTCATACATTTCTAGTGGGGCTGTAAAATGGTATAGTCACTTTGGAAGACAGTTCAGCAGTTCTTTAAGGAGTCAGACGTAGAGCTGACCGGTAATTCTACTCCTAGGTACATACCCAAGAGAACTGAAAACATTTGTGCATGCAAAAAAACTTCTCCATGAATGTTCATAGCAGCATTGTTCATGACAGCCCAAAGTGGAAACAATCAAAATGCCCATCATCTGATAAATGGATAAATGAAATGTGGTATATCTGTACAATGGAATATTATTTGACATAAGAAGAAATGAGTGATATTTAGGCTACTGCTCTAGCATGGAAGAACCTAGAAAACATTATGTTAAGTGAATGAAGCCAGACACAAAGGCTATATATTGTATGGTTCTATTTATAAGGAATTCCTACAATAGGCAAATCTATAGAGACACAGGGTAGATTAGTGGTTGCCTGGGGCTGGAGAAGTTGAGGGGAAAAGGCAAATGACACTAATGGATAGAGAATTTCTTTTAGGGGTGATAAAGTGTTCTAAAATTGAATGCAGTGATGCTTACAACTCTGGGAATATATGAAAAACCATTGAATTGTACACTTAAAATGGGTGAATTGTATGGTAGGTTAATTATATCTCAATAAAGCTGCTAAAAAAAAGTAAGATAGGAAGACTGAAAATAAATGAATTCTGCTTCTTTTATTAAATTACTATTCTTAGGCTCCGTGACCTACCGGTATCTATGGTTGGTGCTTGCCATCTCTTAATAAAATGTGGAACTGCACGAGGCCATTGCTAGAACAGAATAAGGGAGGAGTATTCACAAACAGGAATACAGCTAACTCAACCTGAATAGGTTAGGAAGAATGTCTGCAGGCTTGAAGGAAAAGGTAACCCAGCAGCACAGCTACAATACAAGGTAATTAAAAAAAAGTTTTAATAGGTCAAACACAGTTCTAGAAAAACAAAATAGCAACTAAAACCTTCAACACAAAATTTGCAAAAGGTCTTTAAGGCCTATTTGATAATTTAGAGTTAAACTGTTTTTCTCTCTCACTGAGGATATACTCATTGTTTAATCATTTTATAAAGCCTATTGATATCCTGACAAGTGAATCTGGAAGATCAAATGTGCATTTCAACTTGTCTCTCCTCATTCAGTGTTTGATTATGCTCTGGGGCATTAAAACAGAGAATATTTGGAGTTTAAGAGTAGAATACCATGAAATATATATTGAAAGGGACAGTGTGGAGTTAAAAGCTTTAATAAAAATTTCATTTTTATTCTGCTATTAAGGTATGACTGACATGGAAAGAATTTTCAAATTTGATTAAGAAACTTGCTGGCTGTGTTTATCTTTACTTTTTACTCCTGCTGGAATAATGAAAACAGACCACTTGGTTTACTTTTGCAATTAATTTTACTTCCTGGTTCCTGCGTGATTATGCAATTTTTTTGGTTACAAATAAAACAAAAGGGAAAAGTTTATGTTGGTAGCCTGTTATTTTTTTATGGTATTACATTAAAGAGAACTGAGAAATCTTTCTACTTGTATGAAGTTTTTACGAAAACTTATGTTTAAATAAATTTGAATTTGTGGGCCTGGGTCACTAGATAAGTTAACTTCTCTAAGGTTTATGAGCTGATGCTATTTTATATTTCAAGTGTATTCCATAGTAAATGGTTTTACAGTGCACTGGCTTCCTCTTTCAGCAAACTTAAAAGGTCACAGAATTGATCTTGAGTAACATGCAAAATCTTTCATACAGATAGATTTTTTAAATTTCATCACATTAACGTCCAAATGCAACCATTCCTTCTAACTGTCTCTGACAACTTCATACAAAATATTCTAAAAAGGACAGATGTTCCCTTACAATTATGTGCAGGTCAACTCTAAGAATAACTACTAACTATTCCCTACAGGTACCGTGTGCTTTCCTGGGTCACCATTTCTCCTTTTAAACAATAATCACACAGATACATTTCTAAGTGTCTTAATGGCATAACATCTGTTTTCCATAAACTTTATCCTAAGCCTTATGGGTGTTCTAATATTAGATTCACATAAGATATGCCTGAATACTCTGAAAGAGGTAGTGACTAAGATGCCAAAGTCTCCAGGACACATTAACTTTTCTCACTAAAACCAGGATCCCTTAAGTTGTTCTCCAGTAAATTCTGTGACACTATCATTGGCTGCCTCTCGCTGTGTAAGAAGACAATAATGTGTTCCCTTGTAGGATACACTATAAAGATGGGAGGGTGATTATTTGTAACTATAGAGCTGCATTAGGTTTACTTTGCTCTCTATCAAATTAACCAAGAAAATGACACTTGCTATATCAGGGCTCCCTGACTGGGGCCTGAGTGGGAAATGTGATCCAGAACTGCAAAAATAATGGGGAATGTTCTATTTGGAGAGGGCTCCCAGTCGCCCATCACTTTCTTACATTACCTGATTTGGTCCCTTCAACAATTCTATGAAGTTGTCAGAGAAGTAAACGGAAGTCCAAAGCAATTATGTGACTTACTCAAGGTCATATTCATTCATTCGTTATCCAGTAAACATAGTCTTTATCGATCAAAGTTGCCTATGTGTCTAAGTAGCACAAGGAATACAAGAAACCAATCCTGTCTTCTAGGATCCTATAGTCCAAAAGAACAATCAGATAAGGAAACAGCAGATAAGGTAGTATCGAGAGTGGCTGACCCCATGTGCTAATCATTTTACTATTCCGAAGGTGTTCACCACATCCCTTGCATGTTTGCATCCTGGCTCACTAATCTCATAACCCGTAATACTCACAGATAGGTATGTAATGATTACATATACACATATACATAGGCACATATGTTATATACGTGAGTATGTATGTATGTTTGCATGTATACATATATACTAAAGAGATGTGCATGTTCATGTTTTTAAGGTACAAGATTCCTCTACCTTCCATGACACCCACCAAGAGACCTATGGGTTCCTAGGAAATACACCCAGCTGAGCCTTGGTAGTGACAGGACAGTGTCAAGGAAGGAATGTTAATGACTTTTCCACTAGCTGATCCCAAAAGCTCTGCAGAGGGGATCTCATCCACAGAGTACATATATAGCACTTCAATTAAGAGCTCAAAGCAGGACTCTCAAGTAGTTGAATTATTACCTCATTTCTAAGCAAGATATTTTAAATTAAAAAAAGAGGTTCCTTTATCAACCCTCATTATTTGTTAAAAATAATTACAAGATAAATTTCATAGAAAAAAAGACTAGAAGCAAAATTGTAAACGGTGATAGTCTCTGGGTGGTGGAATTATAGGTGATTTTAATTATTTCCGTAACATTAAAATTTTCTATACAAACCTTATGTTCTTTTTCAATTAGAAAAAAAAATGTTACATAAGATTGAAAATGGACTCATTAAAAAACTCAACCTCACTCATAATTTTACAAATGCAAATTAAAATAACTCTTTAAACCTATGGAAATGGAAAAGGTTATAAAGCCAACAATATCTAGACGAGGGGGCCACAGATGAGGTGCCGATACACACTGCCTGATGGGAGGCAGATGGGTGCCGCCCATTCGGAGGGCAACTTGGCAATTCCTAAGCACACGCTCCTTCAACCCAACGATTCTACTTCTAGGATTTTTTTTCTTCTAGATATACTTGCATAAGGGTACAAAGAGATTTGCAGGATATCAATAATATAATTAAATTGTACTATATCTAGATAGTGGCATTCTCTGCAACTATTATAAGATGACTGTTTGCATATATGATTACGACTGTTTAGTGTAAAAAGCAAGTTGCAGAACAGTGACTATAAGCCCTTTTGTGTAAAATTTAAAAAGGATGTAAATACATAATATATATGCTAGTGTACTGAGCTATAACTCACATACCATACAATTCACCCATCTAAAGTCTGTAATTCAATGTTTTTGCGTATGTTCATAGGGTTGTGCAACTATTACCACAGCATATAGTTTTTTAAAGTGAAAGGTATTTTTGAAAGATGATCCAAAAGTAAACTTAGTACTGGTAAGAGAATGTGAGATATGATCAGAAATTGTTTGAATAGTAAGGTAACGACACACATAAACAGGGAGGAAAAATACGTGAGAACAAGAGAAAATGGAGAGGGTCAGAGACAGAAAAAAAAAAGAACGATTTTAAAAGAAGTTTAAGCTAGGAATATATTAGCTCTGTTTCCATTAAATAAACACATCTGGGTTTTGTAACAAAAAGATCAAGGTAAGATATATGGGCATTATAAGGAAAGTAAAATAGAGAAATTTTTGATTTGATGTTTAGATAAGCCAAATTCTATATAAATCTGCAGCAGCTGGACATGAATTCCATCTATGGAAGATGCAGATAAAAGGAGTTACAGAAATGTTTCCTCTGCAGTTGTTCCTAGATCTCTCCCTTGTTTTAAGAAGGCTGACATAGGTACTCATTCTCAAGCAACGAATACTTACTGAAAATCAATAATGATGCACTGATTTTAGTTCAGAGTATTTGAGAATACAAGGGGAGCTGGATAGAGAGAAATGGGCTCCTGAGGCACACTGACAAATTTAATAAGTAAAGACCATACAGGAATAAAATATTCTCTTTGGTTCAAAGTTTTATGTATGTTTTTAGAAGCCCAAGAAAACATACTTTTAAAAACAAATAATGTTTTATAAAAACATTTAGCCAAACTCAAGTTTAATCTATTACTTAAAAAAAAATTATCTTTTCTCTGAGAGATTTTGCCCTCATTAAAATCTTCCTTGAGGACTATGGCTCTTAAGTACATTTTGAGAATATCATCTTATTTTCCTTTTGTATCTTTAAAATGTACAGTTCAAAAGTTGGACAGGGGAGTCCCTGGTGCCAGGAAAAGCAAACTTGACTGCTTATCCTGTATAATCAATTAGCTCGGGTACTACAAGCTCTTATTTACTTAATGAGGGCAGTGTGGAGACTTTAGCAACATCAAGTTCAACATCAAGAAAATAATGGAAATGTACACAGGATAGCCACACCCATGCAAAACCTGTTTTTATTAAGGAGTAAATGTCAGATTAAAAATAAATGTCACCAGTTTTCAAGTTAGGAAACTGCAAAGTAATGCTGATGCAATAATTTATAACAATTTAAAAATTAAGATCAGCTCTGTCACCTGATTGGATGGGTCATCTTTAAAAGTAACTTAAATGGTAACCGTTTTTAAATCTGTTGACTATCTGTTCAAAATCACTCATCTCGTGGCTAACAGTTGATGTTATACTTGATCACAAATCAGCAACAAGGAATACTCAAGAACAAGCTATCCTTTAAAGTGTGTTTATACAGTGTCTCTCTACTTCCACGTGTGCGTGTGTGTGTGCATGTGCGTAACACAGCATATTATTGGGAATTAAGGTATTCTGCCTGTTGGAGACTGTTGCTAACAACCTGACCATTTCTATAGAAATGCTCTGATCAATGATAACTTCTTAGGGAACTATGAAAAAAAAAGAAAATGCTACTATCTTGGTAATATGCCATGTAGGGCAATGTTCAGACGACATTTCTTAGTTATTTATTTGTTTAAAAGTAAAACTGCCTTATCAAAAAGGTTACCTAAGTCTTGCCTTGTGACTGTGACAACAGATTAAAAACGGAACTGATTAAATCTCCAAAACATGTAAAATAGTAAGTAAAAGACTGTCACTTTAATGACAGTTAAAGCCATCCGTCTCCATGGGCTAAATGTAGATACAACTGGAAGCTAACCTTAGCTTTCAGGCTTGAGGTTATGCTAGAGGGACTTCTATTGTCATCTGGACAGGTGGCAGTACCCTTAGAAGGGGATGTCAGAGCCTCCAAAATCTTCTTTTAGATCTTACATCAACCCACAATGAACCCTGGCCTCGAACCAAATTCTGAATGCCAGAAAGCAAAGGCGAAGGGTTAACTGCTGGTTATTTTTTATCTCTTATGCTAAAATGTTTTAAAAAGCAGGGATAGCTCAATTTAGATTACAAAAAGACACTCTGATGAAAAGCACATGTGTTCCAAACGTATTTTGAAGTAGATGGTTAGAAAGCTAATACAGAGTTTGTAGTCTAAATACATCGTTTCTTTTAGTGGCAGAACATATTGTTGGGGGAAAAAAGTCCTCCATCATAGGACTTATGGCACATAGTAGCTAAAATGTTTTTCCACTCGTTGAATTTCAAATGTTTGAGAATATTATTATTCAGTGGACCCAGAGAGAAGTCCTAAATTGGAAAAGCAGCTGAGTCCAAGGTCATCTCTCTTGTTTCCAAATATATCTTGAAACAAATGCAAGAAGGGCACTTTGCTAAGTGTTATCTGGACATATATAGTTTCAATCAAATTCTTCAAGAAGTGTCAGAATAAAAGTTGAACATTTGTTTGACACTGACAAGTCACTAGCAAGTGAGTCTCTGTAAGGGCTGAGGCTCTCCTTGGCAACCACAATAATTACAATAAAAAGGATTTCTTTCTACTACTCTCAAGAAAAAGAGATCGAGCACACTGAAAGAGAAACTTGGAATTTTTTCTCACATCTGTTGAAATAAAGGAAATCATACAAACTTACATTATTGATAAAATTTCTCCCCCCCAAAACATAAATTTTAAATACCCATTTTGCAAATTAAACTCCTTTGGAATTACCATATCTTTTTCACAAATCCAAAACAAAACTGTAGCAAAAAAGTTGTGATGATATAGAGTTGTAGGTGAATCAAAGAATGAAATGCTGAAATTTTGAATCAGTGCAAAAAAAAATCAAATACAAGGAAACAAATTATAACTGGCTTTCTGTCTCATACAACTTTGTCATAAAAAATAAACCCTGAGGAGTTAAAGCTCAGCCAGTACAGAATTTCTATTTGGGTTGATGGAAACCCAAATTTCTATTTGGTAATGGATGGTGGTGATGGTAGCACAACGTTGTGAATATAATTAACACGACTAAATCGTATACTTGGAAGTGGTTAAAATGGGAAACGTTATGTTGGATATGTTACCAAAATAAATTTTTTTTTAAAGGAATAGGATATTGATAAACTGCTATGATATAGATGAACCTTGAAAACATTAAACTGAGTAAAAGAAGCCAGACACAAAAGACCACAAATTGTATGATTCTATTTATATGAAATATGCAGAATAGGTATGTTTGTGTCTATGTATTTATGTATGTATAAATAAAATAAAATAAACTTAGTCCATGATAGGAGTCTCCTGTAGAGATCATCATTTGTCATTCTCGACAATGTAGTGAAATCTCTCTCATTCCATTGAATGTCCAAAAGGAAGTAGTACCATTAAGAACAATTCTGATGATTATATACCAAACAGACGATGATTCACAACCCTACAACTCAAAACCTTCAGCCATTTGGTTTCAACTCTCTCTTCGTTATCCCTTCCAGCTTTACCTGGCTCCTACCTCACAGCATTCCCTTCTCAGGGCTTTCTCATCCCCATTGGAGCTCCTGCTCTCTCTCTGAGCCAAATTCTACCTATCCTCCCAGAAGAGTTTTAGCTTGCACCATCTCCTCCTCCAGCCTGCCCAGATTGCTCTAGCCCAAAGTGTTTAGTATTATTTTTTCATTTGAATTCCTTCAGCACTACTTACTTTACCACCCATTCGGCCTTTATCCCATTCCAAAAAGCCAAACTGAAACTTTTAGATACCCTAAACCCTAAAAAGATTGTAGTGCTCCTCCAAACTCTATGTATCTAAATAAAATAAAAACTAAACCATAACACGAGTAAAAGGAAGTCTAACAGAGCTCTGATTTTCCCAATGAAAACGTCTCTTATTTCTGAAATATCAAAGTATTTTCAGAAAATCTGGCATGCACCTATTTGGGATGTATTTTAGTTTCTTAGGCTACTTAAAGCAATACCATGAAATGATTTGGCTTAAGCAATAGGAATTTATTCACTTATGGTTAAAGTCCAGGAAAATGTTCAAATCAAGGCATCATCATGGCAATGCTCTCTTCCTGAAGACCAGCTGCTGGTGATCCTTGGCTCCTCTGCCACGTGCCAAGGCACAGGGCAGCATCTTCTCTTCCAGTTTCATTGATTTCAGCTTCTTGCTCCCATAGCTATCTCTTTCTCTCTTTCTATTCATTCTGTTTATAAAGGCTTCATTGATATCAGCTTCTTACTTCCTGTGGCTTTCTCTCTCTCTCTGAACTTCACTCCGCTTATAAAGGACTCCAGTAAGAGGATTAAGACTCATCCTGAATGAGGTGAGTAACACCTTAACTGAACTAGCCTCATCAAAAGATCCTACTTATAATGGGTTCATACCCACAGGAATGGATTAGATTTGAGAACATGATTTTCTGGGGTACATACACTCCAAACCACCACAAGGTGCATCTGTTTGCCTACTGGATAATTCAGCACTAGATACTGCTTTAATTGTTGGTTTTATTTCTCATCTTGGTAACCAGACTTTAAGCTCCTTTAAAGTTGGAGGCAGGCTTTTTCCTGCTATGGGCCTCACAGTACCTCTTACAGGAGACAGAGCCATGGATACCTGCTGCTTTCCCTCCTGCTTTCTCTCATGCTCTCCCATTCACCTAATTATAATGCACTCAGCTTTCCAGGCCCAGATCCATTCCTACTCTCTGATGAAAACTCCTTGATCCTTTGGTTTTCCCTAGATCTCCATTTGACTGAACTTCTAGATAGCACCACAACATTTAGCATTTTGAAGAAGGTTTTGATGTTTGCTGTTGTGTGATTTGTTTGTAGTCCTGTTAGTGACAAGGACCATGCCTCATGCTTTTACTGCACCTTTTCACAGAGTCTAGCTGAGTGCCCAGCACATTCAATCACAGAGTGCAAGAGCTTGGGGCACACCCATGCACCTGTGAAACCTATGGAGCCAGGCTAGACTCCTTGTCATTTCCTGAACGTGCCACATCCCTAAATGTCTTTATGTCTTCCCTTTTCCCATGCCTGTCAAAATCTTAACTCATCCAGCTCAATCCTACCTCTTCCATTCACCTTTGCTCAATCCCTGTCATAAGAATGAATTGCTTCTTCCTCTAAGCTCCCTGTTCTTTGCACACATAGCACATATTTAGTTTTGCTGCATAATGTTTAAGTCTTTCAGCCTGTGAGCTCTTTGACAGCAAAAACAAGACCATGTTTATTCTTACATTTTCAGCATTTAGCACAATGTCAGGTACTCCGAAAAGTACCTAATAGATATTTGCATAAAAATAAATCAATGGACATGCATACAATTTCACTCTCCAATTAATCAAGTAATATCTTGCTGATTTCTTTGGTTTAAATTTGAATTTTTCATAAAGAGACAAAAATGTCTTTTAAAATGTTCAACAGATTCTGGGTTTGATCAAATTAAATATATTTTGTAATTTTGCTTAATACTGTATTCCATTTTAATCTTTACTTAATTTTCATTGCAGCATTATTTATAAAGTGAAAAACTAGAATCAACCTAAATGTCTGACAGCATGAGACATGTAAGATTTTTAACTCTTTCATCGAGAAAGATTTAAGCTACAGCCAATAAGGCTTCAGTTTGTTCTGAATCTAAAACTATTACGCATTATTTTCATGCATTTACTTGTTACGCATTTTTTCAGTATAATTCCCTCATCTGGTTGATAGAGTTTTTTTTTGTTTGTTTGTTTGTTTTTTTTAATTAGAGCAGTTGTAAGTTCACAGGAAAATCCTGCAGGAAGTACAAAGTTCCCATATATCCCACACACAAAGTTTTTCCTATTACCACTAATGTGGTACTTTTGTTACTCATAGAGCTTACTTTGACTGGTAAAAAAACTCATTTACTGGTTTGTTCTGAAGGCACAGTATGTATCAATTTTTTTTTTTTAAAAAGGTACTTACAAGAAGCACTAAAATTATTTAATGTATATTATAGCTTATGAATGTACATCAACCTGTCTGCATGCAGGTATATTCAGGGGAAAAGCAGGACAGTGTGGCAGTTAAGAGAACACATTTTGGAGATGGACCACCTGGGTTTGCATCCTGGTTGTGCCACAACTGTCAGCTGTATTTTCTTGTGGAAGCTCTCTGCACCGCAGTTTCATCATCTATAAAACGGGAATAATTGTACCTACCTCGGAGGGCTATTGTGAGCACTGCATTCACTCATTCATGTAAAGCACTCAGGACAGTGCCTGCTACAGAATAAGCCTCAGCAGTGGCTCAGCTGCTGGCATCACCATCACCCCTCTTATTCTCATCATTATTCTGATTATCATGATTACAGAATTTCAGGCGGTAAAATTTATTAAATCGTATTCTGTGTAACTGCTCTTAACTCTATTCTCGCTCTTCTGTGAGTCTGCTTTGCTTTTTGCTTTCTGAACTAAGGAAGTTCATCAGGTTATGCTCTTTAGCAATGGAACAGACTTCCTCACGAAAAGTGAGGCGCTTTGCGGTTACTCGACCAAGGCTGGAAAACAATTTGTTACCAGCGCTACAGAACTGATTCCTGCACTGCAGAGAGGCTGAAAGAAATTTCTCAAAGGTCCTATCTAATAAGTGATGACATGAATTGTTCTGAGGTCCTTTTAAGCTCCAAACTTCTCTATTTACCACGTCATTGTGTGTAGCCTCAAGAAGCAGCCTTGCCAGGAACCTGCTGTTACACTTTGAACCGAGGTGGAAACTAATACTTTCACTGAAAAACAAGAATCTTTAATTTCCTCCTGTGCTCTAAATAGTCAATTTCCATAACAGCCAACCAAGTTTGGTGACTCAAGTCTCTTTGCACTTCTAGAAAGGAAATTGTGAAATTATTGGCTTGTTTTCAGAAAGTACTTCAAGTTTGCCAAAAGAGGGAGCAGGGGAGCAGAAAGCCCATGTTTGTCCAAGTGTCTAAGAAATGCCTATTTGGATCCTGTTTTACTTTTTTGATTTCTTTTGCAAGGATGTGGTGGGACTAAATGATAGTTATAGCCAACTTTCTACTTTTAAGATCAAAAGATTGAAAATACACAGAAAACATTTAATGATCTCTTTCTATCCTCCCCAGACAAAACACTCACTTCATGCCTGCTTCCATAAACCAAAAAGCTCTAATGAAACTTCTCTTATTAAAAAGTAAAGGGAGACAAAAAAAATTGAAAAAAAAAAAAGTAAAGGAAGACAGTTGATTGTACACTGTGGATGACTGTACAGTATATGAATATATCTCAATAAAACTGAATTTAAAATAAAATTTTTAAAAAAAAGGAAAGGGAGGAGGAACTTGGACAGTTTGAATAGGGAAACAATTGCACAGTTAACATAGGTGAGACTTTATTTCCTCCCTGGCTACCACAGATTGTCTGCAAGAGAAAGATTTATTGTATATGTAATCTAGATCTCACTGCACTACAACAATGTAGAAGATAGCGATATAACCAAGTTTAAAGCAGGTTAATCATGAGCATGCTATCTTACCCACTCCCTAGGGCTAAAAACTCCTTCATGCCAAGCCAGAGAAATGACGAAAGTGCCTGGAACCCTTTGTAGAAACAAGTCTTTGATTCACACTCATTAGTCACTCATGTTGGGTGAATGCCTGGGGAAGTCAAGGAGGTTCCTAGGAAATACACACCTCCCTACAGAGTCATTTTTCAATACAAACTCCGATTTTGCCTTTGTAACGATAGCTCTGGCAAGTAATCCATTTGTGCATGTTTTCTAATTCACTTCAGAAGAATTATACAAAAACACATATACATATTTTTTAGTTTGAGCAACATATCCAGCTTCTCATTTTCCTCAAATTATCAAAACGGGTTCTGCATCATGTTAGCTTCAAAACCTAAGAAACATATTTGGAAAATACACAGAGCTTAAAATTTTCCAAGAACTTTGTGTTATATAAACTAATTAGGTAAAATAACACATTTGAAGTTTTTGGATAGTTCAATGAAATGGCTTCTCTTATTACTGCTGCTCTCTGGATTAAATTTAAAGAAGAAAGATGAGGTGTTTTGCAATTTCCTGAGATTTGGTTTTATTTCCAAATGACTTTGCACAAGGTACTAAGACCCTTCTGGTAAACTCTCTACACCTGGAAAATACATGATCTGGGATTCAGTAGGTAACATTCATAACAGAAAATATATTACCCTATCATAAGATTATTTTAAAAGGACAACCTTTAAGTTGGATTATTTGCTGATCTAAGACAGAAAGCAAGATAAGCAGTGGCCTTTTGAAATTTACAGTTTATACAGTCAGTCCCATGTAAGAGTTGGCAACACCAACTCCCAGAAGGAGGAAATCTGTGAACACAGAGGCAGATTTCATAGTGTACATTTTTTACCTTTATTTGGGCCATCACATGGGAGACAGATGATTTTCCAAAACCATTAAGTACTCTTGCCAATTAGCCAGCTAGAGTCTCAATCCTGAAGGAGGAATGTAACAAGCTCTTCTTCTGTAAGTGCCAGCCAGCTGTCAAGAACTGTCAGAGTTAGTCAAAGCTTGTTAATGTTCCAATCAAATCACAAAACTAGTGCAAAGTCATGGCATAAAACCCATTAAGCTGCATTACTAAATGTCCACTGTTACATAAAAACTTTAAATAATTTTGTACTTTTCAGGGCTTTTTTCCCTTCAATTTGCTTTTCTTGAAGTAATAAGGATGTTCTGCTTCAGTTAATAAAGTAATTTTGAGGCTGCCTTAGTGTTTGATCCACAAACTCTTTCTCTGTGGAATAGGTGGCAAGCAATAATCAAATCGGTAGAATTATAAGCCTTCCTTAGAGTACCTGTCATTAACAATTTTAAAAAGTAAAAGAAGAGCACCAAAGACAGAAGACGGCTAAAAAATTTTTCATCATTAGGCTTAATAACCTTGTGAGTTGATGCTTTTTTTTTTTTTTATTTTACTTTGAAATAAATTCAAAGTTACAGGAACAGTTGCAAAAACAATACAAACCCCATACACAGAACTCCAGCATTCCCTGACCTCCCTCCCCCGATACCCCAATCCACCAACTTTAACATCCTGTCACACCACCATTTCTTTCTTTCCCCCCCATCTATCATCCCTCATCTACTGCTCTGTCTTCTGAACATATGAGAGCAAGCTGCACACATTCTTGAACAAACACTATAATTCACATATACAATTCCCATGAACAAGAACATGCAATCTCTTTAAGCGCAGCTAAGAAGTGTTGATGCTCTTTTAGGTAATAAAATGTTGTTTCTGAGACGGGCACTTAGTTTTTTTGGAATATTTGGCCAGGAATTCATATTCAGTTAAAGGAGCACCACTTTGGCTCAAAAATAAAAAAATGAGTAGACAACACTGAACAAAAATTTATCTACCTCAATGTTCAGAAATTGATTACTGAATTAAGGAGGGCTTGTTGCCATACAATGAAACCTATCTTTTCATCTATTACTATATGGTTGATCTCTACTCAATCTAACAGCACAGTGAGAATGCTGGTAGGTATACTTACCCAATCAAGAGGAAAAACTAAGCTGAGGCTAGACCGAAATCACATACTAACAGTGAATGTTGAAATGCTTTTGTTTTTCTTAAAAAATTTTTTAAAGAAGTTTCTTTCTACAATTTCCTGGTAAATTCAGTTCTTCCTTGATCTGATGGATCTCAGCTCTTTTTGCTATGGCCCCTAAAATTATCAATTATCTCTACCCTATTAAGGTTCTCTGATTACCCAAGAAAGAGGCTTCTAAACATTCTTCACAAACAAGAATTAAGAGTAGAACACATTTGGGAACTAAGAGATCAAAAACCATAGTCAAGTTTATATATTTTGTACATGGTGGCGACAACCTTCCTTACTAAAAATTTTTGTTTGAGGATAGCTGAAAAGAACCAGCCCAGGACAGACATAATAACTATTCTGAAATTTGAGTTCTCTATCTAAAGGCACGACATTTTGAAAAATAATACAGAAACTGAATTGAAGAGTGGCAAATAAACTTAGTACTTTTCTTTACAGAAAAGCAAAGAAATCTTCAAGCACACTGCCCAAATGGAGCAGAAATTGAAATCACTTTGAACTCTTGAATTTCACTTGGAATCTTGTGCTAACTTTATAGCACAAAATAATATCTATATTTGTGGTGGTCTGAAGCTGTAGGTACCCCAGAAAAAATCATGGTCTCAAAGCCAATTGTGAACCCATTGTAAGCAGGATTTTTTTATAAGACTACTTCAGTGAAGGCGTGGCCCACCTTACTCAGGATAGGTCTTAATCCTCTTACCGGAGTCCTTTATAAGTGGAGTGAAATTCAGACAGACAGAGAGAGAAAGCCACAGGAAGTAAGAAACTGAGAGGCCACCATGTGCACTGCCATGTGACAAACTAAGGACTAAAAACTGCTAGCAGCCTGCCAGAGAACACCACAGTCTTTGGGGAGAAGCATCGTTTTGATGATGCCTTGATTTGGATCTTCTTTTAGCCTCAAAGCCCTAAGCAAATAAATTTCCATTGTTTAACCTGACCCATTTCATGGTACTTACTTGAGGAGCTTAGGAAACTAAAATAATATGACAATATTATTAACTATTAAATTAAATAACAGTCCCCAAGGCTTAAATACTGTGTTAGATTTTTGGTGAAAATAAGTAATAATCCTTAAATTTAATACCATACAATAACATGACTATGTACTTTAAAAAGAATAAATGTTGACATAAGTTAACTATATAATTTGAAATAAATAACCATGATATGTGCATCAACTTTTATTTGTCTTCAAATTACACAAATATAACAAATATATTATTTGAAATATTAAATTTTCTTGAATTAACAGAAGAAAAAGAAACTGAAGTGAAACTGTAGGAATTGCTGAACTTCAGATAAATGTTTCTTCAAAACAAGAGATATTAGTTCCTAAAAGATTCCTCTAAAGTTAAAAAAAAGATTAAGAAAAACATTAAGCCATTGGGTTATTACTTTAAAAAAAAAAAAAACTTACATGTTTCTTAATGGATAGACGTTTACATTTACAGATAGTAAACTTAGTCTCCTGTCTCATAAAACTCACAAGACACCTTTGAGGTCTAAACTAAGCAAAACAATAAAAGCCTCTTTTATATTTAAAAAACACTTTAAAATCTAAATCTACCTTCACATTATTTTCCAAGAAAACATAATAAGGAATGGCTCATCTGAAAGCAAAATGTGCAAATCACTTCTGAGAAAAGAAATACATCATGGGATTTTACTTATAGCTAGTAGCATCAATCAAAAGCCCAAAATGATGGCACACGCCTTCAGAGGATCAGCCGGTCCTCTCCTCCCTCCTGAATTACCTGACCGATGGAAGTTTGGCTTTGCTGTTTCAGAAAGCATTGTTTCTTACATTCCATCAATTGTTCAAAATCACGCCACATTTTTGCTTGTTTCATATTTGGACCATGACTTTCTCGTACGGCCTTTTGCTTTTCCCGGAGTTTCTGTCATAAAAAAACACACACAAGAATAATTAAATCTCAGTTACAGGGATTTACTTCTACTGCTATAGTTAGAGAAATACGGCATGTTTTTGTGTATTTGTTGAATAACAGTTAACTAAAGCAGGTTATTTCTATGATGTACCAAAAGTAAGATGATAAAAGTCAATTAAATTTATGATAGAAATAGGACGACCTGAAGTTAGAACGAATGGAAAAATATAAAAGGAAGGAAGGAAAAAAAAAATACAGAGAGTCAAGATAGTAAGTATCATGATGTAGAAGAAAAAATGCAGAGTTTGGAAGTCAGAAGACTTGAGTTTCAATCTTGGCTTTGTCACTAGCTTTATGACAAGAAAGAAACTTAGTTTTTCTGGATCTCAGTTTTCTCAACTGACAGTTAAGGATAATGAGAGGGGATAATAAGAGTGTCATAAAATTATTTTTCACATGACATAGTACAAACCATCAAGTGTTGTGTATGTTATTAAGTACTGTATTCTATCTTGAAATATGCACACATGCCCAAATAAATCAAATTGTATGCATATGTTTCTCAGGCAGAAGGCTCAGTGATTAAAAAAACAAAAAGCATACCATTAAGTGGACTAAAATCCTTATCAGAATAGTTTTTGCCTATATGGTTTCACCTACCAAACCGTTCTACTTATTGACTTGAGAATTATACACAGGAATAAGAACATTTTCAATAAATATGCGAAAAATTGATTTTGAGTCTATATTATGGAAAATTGAGGAAGGGCAACTGAAAGGAGTCGTATGCTTAAACCCCAAAACAATGAAAGACAATTAAAAAGAAAGTAAAGGAGGAAGGAAGGAAGGGGGAAATAAAACCCAAAAACTGAGGAAGAGTGAAACAGAGAGAAGATGCTAGTACACATATAAGGAAACAGGGTGACAGAAACACATACACTGACCCAGAGAGTTAGAAAATCACCCAGAGGAACAAAAACACAAGCAAAGACATAGAAGCAGACTGGTAGTTTGCACATGCCCAAATAAGAAGATAAACTAAGCTGAGGAACAGATTCAAACTGCTTATAAAAGAACACCCACCCCAGCTATGGATAATGAAAACAATAAGAGCCAACAGCAAAAGAAAATAAAAAAAAAATTAAGAAAATATAATTTGAATATAAGCAGGAAATTTTTGATGCAACACCTGGAATGTGAATACATCTATTTAGATCTATGTTCAAGTAAAATATCTTCCAACAAACAATTTCATCTTTATAAACTAAAACAAAAGTATTTAGTAAGATCAGTGAGTCAGACCAAGAATTTTAAGGGTCTGACCATGCTTTTAAGATTAAAGTACTACTAACCTATAACTTTTCTTACATTATTGGAATAGTTTCCATATAAGAAATCCTAACAACCCATGTTATTCAAAGAAATAAAGACAGGATGGAGGTACTGTCTCTGTCAGAAATATTAAATTTGCTTCATAATCATGCATATTTGAAAATCTTTATCTGAATACAACTACTGACTATGTAGCATACTATTTATTTTTAACATTGCCTTTTAATACAAATTACTTTGTATACAGTTACATTGCACAAAAAACAGTTATCACAGATTTCACTGTTCTTTAAAGGAGGAGGTGAATCTAGTAGGAGGAAAAGTTGCAACAATATTCCACAGTATTTGTTACAGTGAATGTTATGGTATACGGTGGTGGGCACCGTAATGCTATAGGCTGATTTAACTCCAGAAACTTAATCACTCTGAGGAGGTCAGTGGATGTCCAGTCTATGCTGGTTTGGGGGAGGATCGTACATGGGATTACAGATAAAGCAAGCCTGGCCATGAATTTAATTGCTGAAGTTGTGTGATGGATACATGCAGGCTCATTACACTATTATCTCTACTTTTATACAGATTTGAAAGTTTCCATAATAAAAAGGTTTTTTAAAAACCAGAGACCACATCTATTCTATTTAACAATTAGTCCACTGTTTTCTATTACCATTTGCTTTTCTGAAGTTCACGTTTATAATATTACTTGCAGGTTTCTGGGAGTTAATGCAGCTTTTATCTAAAAGCATCAACACATGCATGTATTA
This sequence comes from Choloepus didactylus, assembly GCF_015220235.1. Taxonomy (NCBI): domain Eukaryota; kingdom Metazoa; phylum Chordata; class Mammalia; order Pilosa; family Megalonychidae; genus Choloepus; species Choloepus didactylus. The sequence continues at coordinate 10,055,474 of NC_051329.1, read as the reverse complement.
AATAATGTTTTAAACCAAAAAATGTAAATCAGGATGGATAATTTTGCCATCAATAATTTTTTGAGACTGATCAATAAACTGAAACAAAACCACATTTTTCATTTGTCCAGGTTATAGACTCAAGAATATTTGTATAGTGAAATTAGATACCAGTATATAGTCTATATTTTAAGAGAAAAATGGCAGCAAAACAGCAAAAACAAAATGATGAAACAGTTTATAGTGAAGCATGTTTAGCCTTCACTATGGAATACAGACTTTAAATCATTGAAATGATCTCAAAACTCATTTAGGCAATTTACTTTTTAAAATTCTAATCCACCTAGTTGAATTTAAATATGAGGAAATGAACCTCAAAGTGGTTAGTGGGCTTATTCAGAACCACAAACCTAGTACTGATGCCAGCCCACCTGATGATTGGTCAGCTTTCTCCTGATCTGTTGATAAAGATAGAGTCTATTTTTTTTTTAATGAATGACAAGCTGATGTCTTTAAAATAATTCTCAAAATGTGTGGCTTTGAGAAGCTAATTAGAATAATCAATTAGTTGGTGATTTAAGTCCTAACGGTCAAAGTTCTTACTATCTTACCACCTCTTCTACCAGGAATGGCTCAGAGAACTGAGAAAACAAGACTTCAGTCACACACACCTATTTTCAGTAGCCCTTATATTGGAAGGAAGAGAGCTAAATATCTCAAGTAAGGTGATTATTTGTATTACATGCATCACTGTTTGAAAAGATCTTAGACCAGCGCCTGGCTCATAGTAAGAGCTTTGCATTTATTAAATAAAATAAATGATAAATGTGTACTTAACTCATAAACAGAGATACCTGGGAATAACAGGAAAAATTGGAGATTACAGGAGGCATTTTTGTTAATTAGAACTTTATCATTAACTCTTTGTTATCTAAAGCTATATGATTTTTTTTCCCCAAAAAATCCATTTGTGGAAAAAAAAATCCATTTATGACTTTATTTTTATAAAACTAAATTCTCGGGAAGGGCCTTCATCCATGAAAGGGATTAACTGGGACCCAATTCCCCTCAAACACTGAATTGAAACATTTTTTAAAAGGATAACAATGTCATAACCATGTACTGAAAGCCTGAATTAGATAGACGCATTAAAAAAAAAATACACTCTTACCTTTCCAAGGTTCTCCTGTTCAGCAATATTTTTGGTATACTGTTCTCTAGGGAATCAAGATAATGATTAAGTTTCAAGTTACTTTGATTCAATTATACAACTAAAGTATAAATTAACATAGCTATCTAAACATATTCGATAATACAGATTAGGGTACTGGAGTCAGACTGCAGCCCATTATCAAATACTTTGTCTTTTCCCATCTTTAGTTAGCTCTTCTAGTAAACAGTAGTTTAAGAAAGGAGAACAAAACATTGTATAGGAAAATAAGTTCAGAGAATTAAAATGTTAAGTACTATTTCTGGTTCATCTACCCTTGAAACAATGCCAACCAATTTACTTAAATTACACTTTGTTTTTGAAGAGGTTTGCAGAAAGGAGAAAGAATACACATCCTAAAGAAATATTAAATAGTAGGTAGCCCCGCAATTCCACTTCTAGGAAGTCATTTTAAAGAAATACTCCCTTAACTTCATAAAGATAAAAGCAAAAACTATTTACTTCATTTCTTGTAACAGTGAAAACTTGCAAATAACCTAAATTTTTATAGCTAGGGAAATGTTTAAACAGATGTTTAAACATCCATTTCAAGGAATACTATAGATTCGTAAAAAAGAATGAGGTAGACCTATAAATGTGGAGGAAAGAATTCTAGATAAATTATTAAGAGGAAAACTGTATATGTAGCTTAATATTATTTTTGTACTCACATATATGTGTATTGTGTATGTGCATATATATATTCATATTATTTGCCCATGCATTTGCTAATACACACACAAAGATGTACAAATGCATAGGAAAAGAATATAGAATAATGAACACTAAAGTATTAACAATAGGCATTTCTGGGGCATGGCAATAAGGATTACTTTTTGTTTTTTTTTTTCTAAACAAGTATTTTTTTGTAAGCCAAAAACAAAATTTTTAATGTAAAAAATAAAAATGCAACTAACATATTGTATTTTTAAACAAGTAAAATTATATTTTAATAGTATACAAGGCAAGAAGTGAGTTTTAAAGTGGGTGACATGGGAAGGACAAAGATTGAAGGACGATGACTAGGTACTAAGGCCAAAGAGGACGAGAGACTTTAGACCTCAGATTTGGATGGAAACACTGTTTTTGCTTCTCTGTGTAAAATTACATTGTCATATTTAAGAAGAAAGTAAACAATGCAAAACTGTGAATCTAAGAAATTACAAACCACAAAGAGAAAATAAAGCAGCCTAAGTGAAGGAAGATTAGCATTTATACAAAAAAGGAGGTCAGAATGATTAGAATGAAGAGAATGGCAATCAAAAGTACCCCAGGTCCTTTCAGAGCAGAAGGGAAGGGGGAATCTGTGGACAGGGTGGGGGCGTGAGTGGGGAACAGACACAATCCTGACGAACCTTCATTTTGCCTTTAAAATTAATGAGATGCTAAGTCAAATTATTTCTTTCCTCCTTTCCAATGGAAAGCAAGGTAGGAACATGTAAAGGACACACTGCTCAGGAAGAATATCTGAGTTCTAGCTCAGACAGCTTTAAGTAATTTATTTATTACCCAAAGTCTGAGAAATGCCCAAATCATTTTAGAATTTATATTTACAGAAAAATTTCTGAAGAAACCAACAGACTCATGTCCTTTTCCCATATATTCCAAATAGCCCATGGATATTAGTAATATTTAATTTTTATTTATTCAATGAATTTAATCAAGAAATAAGTACAGAGCACCTACTATGTGTCGAGCATGCTCTGGGGTTTAAAGTGGAAACAGGACAGACAGGGTCCTTGACTTAAAGGGACTCATACTGTAATCTCTAAAGCACTGGTGCATAAATAATATTTAACTTGATCCTCTATGGTATATATTGTTCTCCTTATTTTATACACGAGGAAGTGTCTTGCCCAAAGTAACACAGCTAGAAACTGGAAAAACCAGGTAAGAAAGAAAGTTTTATGAGCCCTGCTCTAGTACTTTGAACTAAAATATGCTGCCCTTTTAAATAAAACATAAATTTACATACAATCTTTCAAAATCAAGCTGATTTCTTCTACTTTAACTTTACCAGAGAGTAATCATCAAAGTTGAAAATGGAATAATAAAAATATTTTGTCTCTAAAAACATTTTAAACATGTATCAGGGAATTTAGGATGTAATCAGCTATATTTTATTCATTATAGTGTAAGAACTAATCTAGTCACAGAATAATTTTTTTTTTACAGAAAAACTATTGGAATGGAAAAAGTTTCTATTCACTTTTTAAATGATGAAAAAGAACACCTGGCTAGGAAACAGATAAGAAAATCAATATTTAATTTGGGAGCAACATTTCCTACTTTACTATTTACGTTGAATTGATAACTTTGGAAGAGATGGAACTTAATTTTTCTAAAATTTTGTTTTCCAAAAACTAAATTAACTTTTCACATTTTTTAGCATTGACTATATTTATTTGAGTAAAGTTTAGATACAATGAAAGACTCTATTCAGAGTCTTATTTTTAATTTGTTAGGGCATTAGAAAATAATTATTGTTCTATTTATAGAATATTTTTAGTCTGTCTTACATTCCATTGCATTATATAAAAAAAATGTTCAGACTCTGCATAGACGCTCTATTTCTTAGATTCCTTTTTTAGCATTAATGTATATGCCACTCAAAATCTCAAATGCAATCTAGAATAAAAGTGAATCCTATACTTTGAGTTCTTATTGGATGGTAAAAGTGAAATGTGAATTATGATGAGGAGCAAAGAAACCTTTTCTCATTCAATTTGCATTTTCTCGCAGCTTGCAATTCGATTATAAATGTGTTAAGGTAACATCTGATTTATTACAGTGTGCCACAAGCTAGGATCACACAAAAAAATCACCATATAAGGATGTGTGGTATTCACACACCCTTCCCATTTTGAAGGTTGGCACGCTGCAGTCACAGCTTCATACAGTCGCCACACAATACAATTAGCAGGCAGATATCTAGAGTCCAGGCTACATGGGACTTTTAAAAGAAACCACCTTCAGTGCTTACAAAAAAGCAACTTAATCCTACTTTTAATCCTACTTAGCAGGACTGCAACACATGGATGATGTTTAACAAGATTTAGTCCTAAACATCTTAGAATATGCTTATTTAAGTACTCCAAATTTCTATAAGTCTGTCTTATTTATAAAGCTTCTATAGGTGAAAACATTAAGTGGCTCAGTATAGACTACTTGCCTAATTGCTTTTCTTTTTTCTTGTTGATCAGAAGAGACATATGCCTTCATTTCATCAGTAGCACGACGAAGTTGTACTTCTAGGTTCTAAGTGGAAAGACTAAGTTTAGGTAAGTATTTGATATAGAAAAATCTCAGAAAAGTTTTAGATCTATTTTCTTTGTGTTACCTTAATCATACAATTTGTATAATGGTATCGACTTTCTTCTTGAAGACATTCTTCACGGAGTCCTCTGACTTCCTACAAAATATTTTTTTAAAATGAGCAACATTATTGAAAGAAATACCATCAGAGTCCTTTCCTCTCCTGTGGTGTTAACCTTGTATTCTAAAATAGAATAGGTTAGTCTCTTCTAGAGACTATTCGTATCACTCTAAAACTGCAAGTTCAGTTATTCATTTATTAAGGACCTACCATGTGCCCAGCTGTGTCCCATATACTGGGGACACTGTAGTGGACAATACAGACAGGTCCCTGCTATTATTCAAGTGGAAAGAACAGACATAAACCAGGGAACATGGAATGAAGGTAATTCCAGGAGTACAACATGATAGAGTGATGGAGTAAGCCAGGTGGGAGAGGAAAGTGGGCAATGTGAAATAGGACGATCAGGAAGACCTCTCCAAGGAGGTGACATTTAGGCTGAGACTTGAAAGATGAAAAGCAGAGAGCAAGGGGGGTGGGGTAGAAGCATATGGAAGTCAGATTTTATCTTAAGGGCAATGGGAAGCCAATGGAAGGTGGACTAAGTTTTAAATATGCTTCTTTGGCTATTCTATGAGGATTAAACTTTAAGAGGGCAAGGGTGAAGGTGGGGAGACAGGTGGAAAGTTACCGGGGAAGTCAATAAAAAGATGATGGTGGCCTGGACTTCAGTGGTAACAGAATTCAGTTTATACACACTGAATTTGAAGAAATACAGATCTCTAAGGGCTTTGGAGACAGATTCAGGAGACGATGATAAGGATTGAGGGATCATTTGAAATCGGTGGAAGTTTTTACTAAATTGTTGAAGAAAAAATTCTGTTCTTACCAGTTCTAATTTAGATCGATTGCTTTCGAGGCCTGCTGCACAGCTATCATACTGGGATTTCTTTTCATCACACTCCTGAGTTAATTCCTAGTGTGAAAAGGGCAAATGACCATACAAGTGAAAAACAAAGGCCTAAAATGTGGCTCTGAGACAATGCATGTCCTTGTCAGTCTTGTAATTTAACTCTAAGCTTCTTGGCATACTTAAGAGTTATTTATACAACAATCAGACATTTGAGAGTTATGACAGATGAAGGTGCTGATAAAAATAATAGCTACCATGTATTACGGTGTGTGCCAGGCTCTTTGTTAGGAACTAGGGAAATGTTCAAACAAGTAAACACACCACTGAGTGCAACAATGGGCACACACATGGTGGTCCAGGCACACCCAGGACTCTCACCGGACCTAATCCGGGCTTGGGGATCAATGGGAACAGCTTCCTGGAGAAACTGATATCCAAGTTGAGGCATGAAGGATTAGTAAGAACTAGGCAGCGGGAAGGTGGACAAGGGGAAGAGAGTGCTCAGGAAACAGGAATACCATGAACAGGGGAGGAGTGTTCAAAAAAAGGCCTAAAGGCTTACAAGCTAGAGCAAACAAGAACAATTTATGAATTTACAAGTAGTTTATTATGCTGGAGTCAGGTGGTGAGAGAGGAAGAGGTTGAAGAGTGAGGCCGGGGCCGGATCAGAACTCTGTAAGCCATGCTAGGGTGTTTGAACTTTACTCTTGACATTAACTAAGTCTTACAAACCCCTTCGAGGTATGTGTTAATAACCCCATTCAATGCTTGGAGACAGTCCAGGGAGGCCAAGTACCTTTTCAAAGATTACACTGCCAGAAAGGGATGGAGTCAGGAGTTGAACTCAAGCCGTTTGAGTAGTTTCAAATTTTCTTCTAATTTAATATTCTGAATGAGATAATATAAAAATCTTCTGCTACAAATACCTAGAAATGCTACAAGTACCTACAAATGCTTGATAAGGTAGAGCAAACATCCGTCTAAATCCAGATCGGAATTGAACTCTCAAGGATGTATGAGGAATTCCTGGGGCCAGAAACAAAGGATGACATAATGGCTACCCTTGGGGAAGGGAGTGGGGGGTGGTCAGCCAGGTTAACATAATGATTGTAATGTTCACACAGGACAGAAGACCAAGCCTCAGGCCTGTACAGAGTGGAAAGTTAGAACTGAGAACCCCACAGTGAATTCAAGCTGTTCTTCAAGCTGGGAACTTGTGAGTAAAGGGTTAACACCAGGCCTGGACTGACGCAAGCCAGTCTGAGAATGACCTTGGTTTGGCACGGCACTGTTTCCTTGGAAACGGTAGAGTTAACATAAATGGGGAATGTCTGTATGGAATTGTTTCTGGGTTGGAATGACTAATACAGTATAAAAGATTGGTGGGAAAAAGGGGCTGTGGTTTCATGTAACAAGATGACCTATGGACACCTAGGCTCTTAGGGATGACAGTCCTACATGGCCTATGTGGGAGAAGGAGCAACAGAGGCTGCATACTTAGATAGCAGCTAGCAGCTGGGCCTCCCAATGAGATAAAAGTGCTGTCCTAGATGAAAGCCTTTTCTTTGGCCTGTGAGTCTGACTGTCAAATTGATCAGCAGATGCAGCTGTGCTGTTGCAGAAAGTGATGGCCCTTCTGCAGGGGCCTGTCCCCAAGCGGGTTTGGGGTTTGAATATACCCTACCTACCTACATGGTCTAGGAACTCCCAAGCAGAGACATTAACTCAACATTAGCTCCAACCTTATGATACTCCTACAACACCTGGCAGACCAACTGCAAAACCATTCTGGAGGGACACACCTTCCATCTGGGCTGCCAGAATTCAAGAGAGAAAACCCTACTAAAGATAAGCTCACATCCAAAAGCATAAAACCTAAGGAAACAATTGATACATTATGAGTGAGAATCAGAAGACATAACAAAAACAACAGGACTCTGACCACACCAAATGCTGGCGAGGATGTGGAGAAACAGGAATGCTCATTCACTGCTGGTGGGAATGCAAAATAGTACAGCCACGTTGGAAGACATTTAGCAATTTCTTACAAAGCTAAACATAGGTTTACCATATGATACATCAACTGTGCTTCTAGATTTTATCCAAAAGAGTTGAAAATTTATGTCCACAAAAAAACCTGCACATAAATGTTTATAGCTAGCTTTATCCACAGTTGCCAAAAATTGAAAGCACTCAAAATGCCTTTCAATAGGTGAATGGATAAACAAATGGCAGCACATCCATACAATGGAATATTATTCAGCAACAAAAAGAAGTGAGCTATTGATTCACAAAAAGACATGCAGGAAATTGAAACGTTTATTGCTAAGTGAAAGAAGCCAGTCTAAAAAGGCTACATACTGTGTGATTCCAACTATATGACATTCTGGAAAAGGCAAACTATAGAGACAGCAATAAAGATCAGTGGTTACCAGGGGTACAGGGAGTGGCGGGGGCAGGGGATGAACAGGTGGAACACAGGGCATTTTTAGGGCAGGGAAAGTATTCTATATGATGTCATGGTGGTGGATACATGATATGAATTTGCCAAAACCCACAGAATTGTATAACACAAAGAGTGAACCCTAATGTAAACTATAGCCATTAGTTACTAATAGTGTATCAATATTGGTTTACAAATTGTAACAAATTTATCACACTAAGTCAAAATGTTAATAATAGGGGAAACTGTGTGTGTGTCTGTGTGTTGTACACAGTAACTCTGTACTTTCTGTACAATTTTTCTGTAAACCAAAAATCTCTAAAAATAAAGTTTATTATTTAAAAAAGTGAAACAGCTGGAATTCTAGATACTAGAATAAACCAACAAAATTAGTATACTTAAAATAGTTAAAACTATAAAGAAGGAACTGTAAACAAAAGAAAAAAAGGACATAGTGAGAAAAATAGGCAAAAATGAAAAGATAGTCATTGAAATTAAAAATTAAGTGGATGAAAGAAACAAGATTAGACACAACTAAGGAGATAAAGAATGGCCTAGAAAATAGAGCTGAAGAAATTATCCAAAATTCAACACAGGGTGACAAAGAGATGAAAAGATAAAAGTGAGATTAAGTAATACCGGACAGAATAAACATGCTTAACATACATCTAATAGTAGTTACTGGAAAACAGACTAGAAAGAATAGGAGAGAGAATATTTGAAGGTATTATGTAGAATTCTCCAGAATTCTCCAGAATTAATGGAAGACATAGAGCATAAATTAGAGCAGAGTAAATAAACTAATTCCACATTTAGATACATATAGTGAAACTGGACACCACCAAAAATGAAGGTAAACATCTTAAAATGAATTATAGGGAAGACATTACGTAAAAAGAAATGATAATGATAATTAAACTGATAGCACAACACAAGAGAAACCAGAAAGTGATGAAAATGTATTTTTGACCAAGCCATTATTTTTTTAAAAATTTAAAAAGATGATTACTTGTAGTAATGATTCTTTACTGAGAGAACTGCTAAAAGAGACAAAATGAGGAAACTGAATATCAGGAAGAAGAAAACTGAATCCAGAAGGAAGGAATAAGATGTAAGAAGAAATGGTGAACAAAAGAATTGAAAAATATGCAGGTAAATCCAAACAAGAAATGGTTGTATAAAATAGTAATTATAAAAAATACAATTAATGCAAACTAAGGTCTATAGTTAACAGTAACATTATAATATTATTTAATTAATTGTAACAAAGGCACTATACCAAAGCTAAATGACAATAACAGGGGTTATATATAAGGGGTAAGGGACTTTTTTTTTGTAAGAAATGAGAATGTTCCTATACTATCTGTGGTGGTGAATGCATTAACTATGTGATTATACCAAAACCCATTGATTGAACAATTAGAATGGATTGTATGTGTATGATTAAAACCGTTTACATTTTAAAAAAATAGTAATCATAAAAGTAACAACCATGGCAACTTCCTTTAGAGATACAGAAATAAGATGGAAATAAAATACCAGAGGATAACAATACACGTGCAAAGCAGCACAGGGTGTTAAATTACTTTAACATTTATTTATTATTTGGAAGATGATGATTAATTTAGGTTTTGTTAAATTAAAAATACAATCTAAAATCTTAAGAATAACCAATATAAGAAAAGAAATAGAATATAGAAAAGGAAATAAAGGACACAAAGAGGATAAAAGAAAATATGATAGGTGTAATGGAAGGTAGAAAAGCAGCAAAGAAAAAGTAAATAGCATGTATAAAATAGCAATAAACCCAAATGTATCAATAATTACAGTAAATGTAAATAGCACTAAATTAACCAATTAAAAGACAGAGATTCTCAGATTGGATTAAAACATTATATCTACACAAAACCCATCTGTATGCCACTCATGAGACATATATAAAATTAATAACACAGAAAGCTGAAAGTAAACAGAAATAAAAAACATATACCAGGAAAAGACACTAATCCTAAGAAAGCTGACACACCTACATTAGTATCATACAAAACAGACTCTGTGATGGTTAGGTTCATGTGTCAACTTGGCCAGGTGATAGTACCCAGCTGTCTGGTCAAGCAAGCACTGGCCTAACAATTGCTGCGAGGACATTTGTGGCTGGTTAACAAACCAACAGGCTGGTTTATTAAATCATCAGTCAATTGGCTGCAGCTGTGACTGATGACTCACTGAAGGGCGTGTCTCCCGCAATGAGAGAATGCAATTGGCTGGAATTAATCCAATTAATCAGCTGAAGACTTATAAGCGAGACAGATAGAGGACCTTCACTTCTTCTTTGGCTCCCCAGCAAAGCATTTCCTGAGGAGTTCGTCGAACTTGCCAGTTCATTTCCTGAGGAGTTTATCGGACACCTTCCTTGAAGTTGACAGTTTGCTGACTGCCCTACAGAATTTGGACTCATGCATACCCACAGCTGTGAGAGTCACTTTTATAAATTTTATAGTCATAGATACCTCCCATTGATTCTGTTTCCCTAGAGAACCCTAACTAATACAGACTCCAAGACAAAAAAACATTACTAGAAATAAGGAGAGTCAAAAATAAGAATAAAACAAATAATTCACCAGTAAGTTTAAGAAACTTGATCTGCTGAACATATGGAGAATCCTCTACTCAACAAGAGAATACCTATTCTTTTCAATGACACTTGGAACATTTATGGAAACCGTCTACATTCTAGTCTACAAAAGTCTCCACAAACACCAAATAATCTATGTCACAATAACATAACACAGTGTAATTAAGTTTGTTACAAATTTCAAAAGATAACCCCAAATCCCTATATATTCTGAAATTTAAAACACACTTTAAAACTCATTAAGAAATAATAGAGGAAAGGAGAAAAAATTTAAAATAATTATAAAGAAAATGCTATATATAGAAACTTGTGGGATGCAGTTAAATAATCCACAGAAAAAATTCTTTAGTCCTAAATCCTTATTTGGAAAGGAAGACATACTGAAAAAATCAATGTATCAAATGTCCAAGTCCAGAGCAGAAAAAGCAAAAACCTGAACTCAGAATGTAAAAGGGTGAAAACGATAAAAAGAGCAAAAATCAAGGAAACTGAGAACCAAGAAATAGTAGAGGCTCAATAAAATTCAACCTTAAATCTCTGAAAAGACTAATAAAATAAACTCCTGGGCATTAATAGTACAATTAAAAAAGTGTGCTTTCATCAATTGTAACAAATGTTCCACACCAATGCAAGGTTTTAACAATAAGGTGGTATATGGGAACCCTGTATTTTATGCATGATTATTCGTAAATCCACAACGTCTCTAACATAAAAATTAAACAACAACAACAAAAGTAGATTGCTAGAAAGAGAAAGAGAAAAGAGAAAGAGAGATGTAGTAAGACACATGCAAATGGGATACAGACATAGTCAGAGATTTTAAAAAATCTTAACAGAATATTATAAACAACTTTGTGTTGATAGTGTATGAAAACACAGATAATATGAACAATTAAAAAGCCACAACTTATTAAACAGATTCAAGAAAAATTAGAATATTCTAACAGTAGTATAACTATTAAAGAAATCGAAGTAGTAATTTAAATCTATCCCCCCACTTTATTTTTTTTTGTCTTTTTAAATTTTTTTAAATTCAGTTTTATTAAGATATATTCACATACCATACAATCATCCATGGTGTACAATCAACTGCTCACAGTATCTTCATACAGTTGTGCATTCATCACCCCAATCTATTTTTTGAACATTTTCTTTACACCAGAAAGAATAAGAATAGAAAATAAAAGTAAAAAAGGACTCCCAAATCATTCCTCCATCCCACCCTATTTTCCATTTAGTTTTTGTCCCCCTTTTTCTACTCATCCATCCATACACTGGATAAAGGGAGTACGATCCACAAGGTTTTCACAATCACACTGTCACCCCATGTAAGCTACATTGTTATACAATCGTCTTCAAGAATCAAGGCTACTGGGTTGGAGTTTGATAGTTTCAGGTATTCACTTCTAGCTATTGCAATGCATTAAAACCTAAAAAAGATTATCTATATAGTGCATAAGAATGTCCACCAGAGTGACCTCTCAACTCCATTTGAAATCTCTCAGTCAGTGAAACTTTATTTTGTTTCATTTCGCTTCCTCCTTTTGGTCAAGAAGATGTTCTCAATCCCATGATGCTGGGTCTAGATTCATCCCCGTATCCCCCTCACTTTACCCCAAACACAAACCAAAAAAAGGCACACCAAGTTCAGATGCTGTTATCTAGTCAGTTTTAGCAAACACTGGAGGAAGTTATGAGCTAACACACAAAATGTACTAGAATAGAAGGACTGCTCTCTAGACTCCTCTTATGAAACTAGCAAAACCTTGATATCAAAACCAGATGACAAAATGAAAAACTTATAAAAATTGATGCAAGAAATCCTAGATAAATTATTGCCAATCATACCCAGAAATGTATTAAAACACAAGCACAGAGAATAAACCCCAAGTGGAGTTACACCAAGGAGGTAAGGACAATTTAATGTTAGAAAAATCTATTAATGTACCTGACCTCTTTAACAGATTAAAGGAGAAATCACATGACCTTAAAAGTTATAAAAAAACATATTTGATAAGTCAATAATTCATGATACAAACTGAACAAAAGAGCAATAGAAGCTAACTTTAATCTGATTAAAGGTATCTACCAAAAGTCTATAGCAGTTGGGCAGTAGTTTTTGAAATGTGGGCTATGTCTTATTTAGTAGATTCTAAAATCAGTACAGTGGATTGAGATGAGCACTTAAAAAAATTAATTAGAACAGAAAATATAAGGAGTGCATTGCACAGCCTAAGAGCAAGTATTATTTTGGGAACTTAACATGTTTTTTTACAGTGCATTGAGCTACAGTGTAGAAGGACTTCTTACTGAGAAGCGTACTCAAAGAAGTTTAAAAATACTATACTAGAGGGTTTTGGGTTTGAACACAGCAATGTAAAGTCAGCATTTCCCCTTTTTCTCCTAGAAATTTTCCAGAAGCAACAGGTAGAATAAGGAACAAACTGTATGCTCCATTTTCAGCAAAATTAGGGACAACTAAGATCCAGACTCCAAATAGACAGAACACCTGGTGGTATGCAGGGAACACAATAAGAAATGGAGAAGAAACAGAAGACAATGTGTGCAGATTTCCATCAAAATGTACACTTCTTTATGATGAGGATCCTTCCCTGAGGAGCAAAACCTATATCCCTGGTTTATTATAACAGCAAGAATGGGGTATGCTGGCTGGCAGCAGGAGTTTTCCTGGACCTGGTGTGGTTTTGAGTAATAGAAGAGTCAGAACTAAATGAGGAATCACACAGAAAAGTCAAATTTTCAGGGAGCAGTGGCATCTGTGGAGTAGAGAGCCTTTGCATTGTAGAAAAACCTCACAGCTGCCTATTCCAAACGGCTGAGGAGAAATAAAGGATAAATGAACTGCACAAACCCTGGATCATAAAAAAATTCCAGTCAGCCTGGGATAAGGTCTTGCCCATTCTATAATAGCTGGTCCAGGAAAAACTTCCTTTAATGATGGAAAGGCGGTAGGGATGGGGGTAGGGGGAAGGAACAAGCACAGGATATATACAAGGAAAAAAAATGAGGAAAAGAAAAAGAAAATTCAAATGCTAAATAAAGGTGATGTCAGAAAAATGTTGTCACATAGCAGATACAACCTGTAACCAGAGACAGAACCTGCTGCATACGAGCTGTGTACGTGTTCATCTCTACAAAATAATATTCAACTGTCTTCTAAAGTAGCTGTACCAATCTATACACTTGCCACTAGCAAAATAAGTTATCCTGTTAGTCTATGTCTTTTCCAATATTTAGCATTGTCAAACTTTTTAGGTTTTTCCCAAGAGATGTTACACAAATTTTCACTGCAGTGCTGTTCCACAGCAGGAAAAATCTGGAAACAACCCACAGGCCCAATAGGAAGTGGAAGGACAAATAAATCCTGCTGTATTCACACAATGCAATCTTATACAATAGTAAAAATGAATGAATTACAGTTACTGACAAAGACGTGGATGAATCCCAGTAATATACTGAGAGAAAAAGGACATTCCAGAAGATTCACATGGCATTATACTCTTTTTATGGAATTCAAAGCCAACTAAAACTAAACAATATAGTATAATAAAGTTATAGAAATGATAATTTTATTCAATTAATAAAACTTAACTTAAAAAGCAAGGGGATTATGTTCAGAATAGGCAAATTTATAGAGGCCTGGGCATGGGGATGGGGAGTGACAGCTAACGGGTACAGGTTTCTTTTTGGGGCAATGAAAATATTCGAAAATTAGATTTTGGTAATGGTTGCACAACTCTGTCAATATACTTCTAAAATTGAATTGTATATTTTAATTATATTTGAATAAAGCTGTTAAACTAAATTAAATAAATTATTAAAGAGTACTATGCATGAACTAATGAAGGTATCCCACAAAACAAGGATTATAACTAATCCTTTTTTTTTTTTGCATTTGAGTTTCATTTTTTAAAGAAGTAACCAAGTATTTCACCAAAGATTAAAAACTCTTAATAAAGAAGCTGCCTCTCTGAAGCAACATCAAAAAGCAGAAATGCAGGAGCTCAGGGAAAAGACAGACCACTGGAGTTGAAATGTAAGCTAGCAGAACTCAATAACGGAGTGAAAAAAATCACAGAAATGAAGACAAAACTGGGAAAAAGTGTAAAAGAATAGACAAGGCTAAAAATACAATAAGGGACACAGAGTATTACAACAAGAAACGTGAGAAAAATAAAATGAAATTAAACAGCTAAAAAGGATTAGAGAGAGAATGATCACTATGGAAGCAAAGCAAAGGTAATCCATTGCATGTATAAACGAAGACCTCAAAGAAGAAAATTAAAAATAATGAAAATAACAAATATTTAAAGGAAAAATCCCCAAAATATAAGACAAAGTCACTAACAAAATTAGGTTGACCACAGATCTCTCCACAAGAGAGATCTGAACCCTTAGAAAATCCTCAAGAAAATAAAGTATGATCTAAGAATTTTATACTTAGTCAAGCTGTTGTTAAAGTATCTAGGCTGTATGATGGTACCATGGGCAACTGACTGTGCACTTTGGATCTTTGGATGATTGCATGGTGACTGTATGGTATGTGAACAATCTCAATAAAATAAAATTAAAAAAATATGTAGGCAAAAAGCTCTAAAACTAATAACTCAGGGAATGTTATTTTCATGAGCCGTTTTTGAAGACTACCAGAGGACAATCAGGGCAATCAAAAGACGGGTGGAAAAAAGGCAATAAAAGGATTGGCAATGAGCACTGAATCTGCTAATGATAAAAGTGGGAACTAAGGTAACAGAACAGAAATTAAATGTTACATGTCCTGACAATATAGAAATGACACAACAAAACCTGCAAAGAGGAGAAGGGGAGAAGGTGGAAAGAGAAAAGCAAGCTGATTTCCTCATTTTTAATTGCTGGGGGTAGATGGGGGAATGTCAACGGATATCATTTAAAGCTAATAAATCTAGTCATTAGTATAAGCATATTTAAAGCATAAAGGCAAACTCTTAAGAAAGATAACATAATCAACTATAATCAGGGGCTAGAGGAGAGGGTAGGAAGGAGAAGGAAGAGGAAATTAATTTCATCACCACTCACAGTGGGGATTAATATATACTATCTAAAGAAATGGATGATTAAGGGTAAAGTTAAAAATATAACCATCAGAACAAATCACAAACCAGAAAACATATGCACATACACAGAAAACAGAACTAACAGTGAAGATTTCTTATAGGCTCTAAAATTAAAATGCAAAACAAAATAGACACCACTAAGACAAAATATGTCGGCATTATCAATAAATACAAATGAGCTAAACTTACCTATTAAAATAAACCTTTCAGATTGTATCACATAGCAAAATCCAATTCAAAAAATCTACTCATGAGACATACCTAAATCAAAATAATTTTTAAAGGTTGAAAGGAAAGATGGGCAAAAGCATAGCAGGCAAATGCAAACAAAAGGAAGCAGGAGTTTTGATCATATATCAGGAAGGGATGAATTCAGGCCAAAAAAAGCCTTTGTTTTTTAGAGAGTAGAACACACTTATATTGAACCAATTTCAGGTAGGCAATAAATAATTCCCAATTCATTAATTCAAGGAAAATTTCTGGAAAATACGTAAGGAATTGTTAACAGTGATTGCTTCTGGCGAGTGTGTGGCAGGGGTGGAGAGAGCTGAGAGGGAAAGGATTTCTATTTTTTACTTTAAACAATTCTGTACAGTTGAATTTTTACCAAGAGCATGGTTTTACCTTTATAGGAAAATTAATCAAAAGATAAGAAATATTTTACTGAACTTAGATGAACACTTTAGCTTCTTTAAAAGTTTAATTACATATAATTTAAAAATGGCATCTAAGAAAACAAACATGAAAGTTTTCAAGATGCTATTCTAATTCCAGATGATTATCAAAGATTTAGATAAATATGTTATACACCTTGAGTTACCAATGCTCAAATTTTCAGTGTTGACTATTATAATTTATAAACGACATGCAAGTACAACAGAAAGAAAGTGTATTAACACTTTACCATAAAACTTCCTAAATATTTGAGGGTTGCCCATTAAGGCAAGAAGTGTATTTTTAAGTACTCCTACTTTTTAACAATGTGATAATGCATCTAAGCAGTTTCAAGAGTTAAATACAGTGATACAAGTTAAAAATAAATAACACCAAAAACAGAGTAATTAAGAATTTCAGTTTTTATTTGTAAATAGCTTAAAGTTAATGACACAGTTGACTCCAGCATGGCAGCGGGTGGATGAAAGTGCTTAAACAGCTTAGGCGTCCCTCTGACATGATGAATACAGAAAAAATTAAAGAATTGTATTGTTTGGGAATGGCAGGGAGATAGCTCTTTTTTTGCAATGGGAGAGGTAGGCCATGCTTCACATACAGAGAAATATAATTAAATCATAAGTTTCAGATTTGGTTACATTATTGCAATAAAAGACTATAGAATTTAAGATTTGTTGTAAGGTTTTACATAGAAAACAACTTGGTTGAAAGGCAAGATTATTTTTTCATTTAAAACTATTTTAAGTAATTATAATGATAAATACTTTGGGTTTTTTAGTCTTATATATTAGGCACTGTAACAAGCCTTAATTACGTGTTATTTCTTTTCATCTTTACACCCACCCTATTAAGGCGGCGCTGTTTTACAGATGAGGAAACAAGCTTATAGAGATGAAGTCACTTGCACAAAGTTACCGAGAGTCTGCCTGCCACACAAACCATGTTCACAATCACTGTCCCCAGACTGTCTCCCTGCAGTTAGCACCATTGGTGCCACGAGTGGAATCTGCCTTTCACCCGCTGAAGTGTTTTCCAATCTTAGCATGTTTTAACACTTCCTAAATCTATGCCACATACCCCTTTATTGGCCCTAATATTGAAAGACAGCACTGCTCAGTCACACACACAAAATGATTTTTGTACTGAACTAATAGATTGGAATTATGTTTAAAAGAATTAACAAATGTGGAGCAGAATGGCTTAGTGGAAAGAAAAGGGGCTTTGGACCAAAACAGACTCCAGGTGGAATCCCTGTTTCATTGCTTACATTATTCTAAACAAGTTATTTCACTTCTCTAAGCCTCAGTTTTCTCATCAATGGAAACTCAGATAGTATCTCTTTCATGGTGGTTGTGAAAATTAAATGTATGCATGAGAAAGTGCTAATACATATTGCAAAAACTCAATAATTATTAATTTATCTAATTCTGTACAGTCTGCTTCTATCTCTAGAAGACTTCACTTATCACATTTACTTGCCTTGATTTTTAAAATACTTTTATAAACATTATCTTAATTAATTCAATAAATATTTCTTGACCACCTATATTGTTCTAAACTTGGTTTTATAAACTGGACACTCCCAACCTGGTTGAGACTATGGTAAGTATCTTAAAGCGACAGAGACATTTAAAAAAAATTGTAAAATAAACTCTATAAATATACAAAGTAATTTCATTTGTAATGTGAGAAATCTGGCTAGCAGCAGAAAGAGATACAAAGCAGATACAAAGAGATCCACTGATTCAACTTATTGGCGTTGGGTTAGTTTCAAGAACCTGGCTCTGCCCTTTAAGAGCTATGTGACCTTGGGCAAGTGCCTCTCCTCTCTGTGCCTTTTTTTTTTCTCATTTGTGTAAAGGGGCATCCCTACCTTCTTGGGTTGTTGTCAGGCCTAAATGTATTAATAATGTAAATAGTGTCTGGCACATGGAAATCACTTAACAAATATTATTACTATTATATTCATCATCATTATCTACAGTGTCTGCTGCTGAGGTCCCTGAAGCTTCCCTGGGCCAAGGGTTCTGATCCTTGGGTGTCCATATAGTACAGTTCCTTTACTGCCCTAAGTATCCTTTCAACAAAACCCCTCATTTGGGTCAGCCTTTGTGAGTCTGTTCCTTCAACCTAAATAGTCAAAAAATATAGGTGGATTTATTTAAAAAACCTCTAATGTTTTATATTTTTTTCAATAACAAAAACATTTAAAATGTAAGCATATTTAATAAAAAAATGTATTTAAAAATGCAGATTTTATTAGCTTACCAACAGGGAGAAATTTTATCATCACTAGAAATACATACAATGGTCCTTTTTGTCTTAGGTAGGGTGTCTCACTCAAGAAAATCATGGGAAAAAAAGTGAATTAGAATACACCTGTGAAAACCAATTCTTGACGTCCTGAGTCTAGAAACCTTGTTCAAAAATCTCTTTTCTGAAATCTTTTTTTCATGGCAACCACTTCATTTGCTTTCCTTCTCTTTATCAGTTATGCATACAATTTTTATTGTATTTTTTCTATATTTGATCTCAAATGAGATTATTTTTTGTTTTTCTTGAATTTCTTTACCTGTTTGTCCCATCTCACCTATCAGGGTATGAACTCCAGGGAACAGGGATGTGTCTCCTCCATTTCTTTCATGATGGCAGTGGTGTGTAATGTAACAAGCAGGAGATACGGAATAAGATGCTGGAGAGTCAAGTCCCAACTCTCTCAAGTGTACATATGAAAAGCCACTAAACCTGTCTTAGACTCGTGTCATTCCTATAAAAAGGAGATGATCTCTATCTGATTTCAAAGTCTGCGGTCGCAGTTGATTCGTCGGGGGGGGGGGGGTGGCGGCCGGTTGCTAAATCCTAGGCTCCCAGGATTGCTCGGAGGGTACCGGCGGCGGGGGCTCTTTCCCGGAGGCGAGGGCGAGGCGGGGGACTTGGCCAGGTCCCCGGCGGGGTGGCGTGCAAAGTATGGAGGGCAGCGAGAAAGGAACAGGCGGGACACGGTTCTTTTAGGGTGAAGAAGCCAAGAGAGTTTATTAGGGGAGAGTACAAGCTTATATCGGGCGTTTAGAGGGCGGGGTAGCTGTAGAGGTTAAAGGCTTGGATTGGTTCTGAGAGGGCGCGGAGGTTGATTGAAAAGGGGCGAGAGTTGCTCCGGTAACGGTG
Organism: Choloepus didactylus; assembly: GCF_015220235.1. Lineage (NCBI taxonomy): Eukaryota > Metazoa > Chordata > Mammalia > Pilosa > Megalonychidae > Choloepus > Choloepus didactylus. The sequence continues at coordinate 10,036,027 of NC_051329.1, read as the reverse complement.
TCTGGCAACAATGTATGCGCACTGGTGGTAATGGGAGTTGCACTGGCAACGGGGAGTGTCCGGGCAAGATAAGGGGGTGGGGAAAAGGCGGTTCCCTCCGGCAAGCCTCCCCTAACAGTGGTATTTTGGGTGAGGAAATGGGGCCTGCCTCCGGCCTCACTTTTCCAGGCCCGGGGGGCTGCGGAGGGCGCTGTCGCCCGTGCCCACCACCCTCCCCAGGGGCTGATCAGGTCCCCCAGCCCAGGCCCGCCAAGTTGAAGCACGTAATCAGTGTCCCGCAAAAGTCCATGGGATTTTTTACTTTGTTTCTCTGACTCTGATGGATAGAATTCATGAAAAGTTTTATAGTTATATCCACAGGCATATCTGGTACAGCTCATATTCAAAACTAAAATTACTCATGGAGAGTGATGAATAACAACTGTTAATGTCAAATGGCCAAGGCCACCTGATCTGGATTTGTGGAGGGCATTTCCCTTCTGATAGTTTATCTTTAAAGCAGTAGTTAGAATTAGCTTCCAAGTAATGGCATTTCATCATTTATCATAAGCTACCATAGTTTAACCCCAGCCTGACCCTCAGCAACTTCATTAGTCTAAGGTTAACCTGTCACCACTCATTGGCAGACTCTGAGCTTTTACGTGGCCATAGAACACTGTGACTTCATATTTATGGCTCTGACATGCATATGATTTAAAGCAAAATCTCATCTGGCCGCATTTGAAGATTTCAGCTTAAACTCTGTCTTCTCCTTCTCCCCTGCCCCAACAATTTATGACTAAATAAGTAGCATAAATTAAACAAAAAGTCTTACAGGTCACATTTTTACTCTCTGTTATAGAATCATATCAATATAGTAATAATAATTTTTCTATAAATTGTCCAAGTAAAATACTCAATATTCTAACTAGTGCATTTGAACAAGACTGGATCGTAAAAGAATCAAAATCACTTATGTGCCAGTTTGGATATATAATCGCCCCCAAAATGCCATTATCTTTGATATAGTCTTGAGGAGGCAGACATATGAGTGTTGATTAGGTTGGAACCTTTGGCTTAGGTTGTTTCCATGGAGATGTGACCCACCCAACTGTAGGTGATAACTCTGATTTGATAATTTCCATGGAGGTGTGGCCCCATCCATTCAGCATGGGCCTTGATTAGTTTACCAGAGCCCTATATAAGAGCACAAACAAGGAACTCAGTGCAGCAGCTCAAAGAGACACTAAAGATAGCTGCTGAAGACTGAAACTGACACTTTGGAGAACACCATTTTGAAACGCAACCTGGGAGCAAACAGTCACCAGCCACGTGCCTTCCCAGCTAACAGAGGTTTTCTGGATACCAATGGCCTTTCTCCAGTGTAGGTGCCCTACTATTGATGTCTTACCTTGGATCTTTATGGCATTAAGACGGTAACTTTGTAAACAAATGAACCCCCTTTATAAAAGCCAATCCATTTCTGGTGTTTTGCAAAACAGCAGCATTAGCAAACCAGAACAACTTACTTGACATTTCTGACGCAATTGTCGTAGTTCTTTTATAACTGGGGCTAGAGCTGACTTCTTTTCAGATACCAGTGAATTCAGTTTTTTCACCTGTCATTTAAACAAAAAGCATGATGCCTTCAAAAAATTCAAAAGAAGAAAAACACTACATGCACAAAGATATTTACTGCAATCTTATATAAAACAGCAAGAAAAATCTAAATTACTTCAGTGCTGAACCACTGGGAAGTGATTTAGTAAATCTTATTCCTCAATAAGATGAAATATCATTTAACTATTCAAGAAGGTAACTATCAAGACTGTAAACCAGCATGGGAAAATATCTGCAATCTAAAATTGAATAAATAAAACAAATTACAAAGTTGTCGGTAAAATACGACTACAACCATGTTGTATTACCTAAAAAAAAAAAAAATACAATTATGTAGTGTAAGCAAAATATACCTAAACGTGGCTGGAGTGATATTCAAAATGCTTAACAAACCCAAATGGTGTAAGCAATGACCAACCAGAATGGACATCAGTCATAGAGATGAAAAGGGTCATGAAGGCCTCTTCTGTGCTTAATGTTACTCTTTTTAGTGGTTACATTGTGGAGAAATGCAGAGGGTCCTGGGGGGCCCATGCAACCCAGGAAGCCAGTAGGGGATCTGTGAGAGTCTGGGTCTGCAGCTATTTATGAATGAGTAAGGAAAAATTTTAATATCTGATGAGGTTGTACCAATGCATGCAACTCTGAATATGGAAAGACACTAAGGACACACACAAAAATGAAATAATTTTATCTTTTAGGGTGGTATGATTTGGGAAATTTTACTTTTAATCTTAAAATTTTTTTAAATGTTGTGTAACTTTTACACACTTAAAAAAAACACAAAATGCATCAACTATTAAAAATCGAATAATTTTACTAGAAAGGAAAAATATCCAAAAGAGATTGACATGGACAGATGAAAGAATATAAGATGAACAAACAATGTACAGAAATGACAAGTTTAAATGTTTCACTGAAAACAAAAGAAATACAAAAAATCTACCTTCTAGCTACACAAAAGAAACTAAAAGAATTGTGGGATCACCATTTCAGACATGTCATCCAGTGTTCGTCCTTTCATTTCATCTACTTCACTCTTCAACGCAGACACTCTTTCTAGTTCTTCTTGGGTATAACTATATCCAGATATACCTTTTTTCTCCTCAATGGTTTGCTGTAAGTAAAGAATAAAAGGGCCACAAACTGGGTGTTAAAACCTTGATGAGTCCCATAAAAGTATATGGATTTAATAAAGAACAATAAAGTTGTAAATAAAATAAATTAGATGCCTAAAGGACAATCTTTATTAGCTTCAATAATACTTTACATGTCTTTATAGGTTATAAATCTACACTAAATTTTACCATGGTATCTTCAGGTACATAGGAAGTATTTCTAATTTTAGACTTTAGCATAATGCTATGTACTGAGCACAGAACCTAAAACATAGAATGCACTCAATAAATATTTGGTGAATGATTAAATTCTCAACTGATCAATTATACTTGCATTCATTCACTCAATTCATATTTATTATAAACCTAAATAGCATAGTTCCAGGCACCAACTATACAGCAAAGAACAAAACAAAAAAATCCCATCCTTCACACAGCTTACCTCTAATGAGAGTAAACAAACAATATATAAACAAGTAAAAAACATAGAGAGTTGAGGTGAGAATGGGATTGGAATCTTAAATAGGGTGGTTAAAGAAGGTCTTTCTGAGAGGATACATTTAAGCAAAGAACTGAGTGCAAGTGCAAAAGCCCCGACTGGCAGCATATCTGGCCTGTTCAAGAAATAGCAAGAAGGCCAGTGTAGCTGAAGATAAGAATGCAAACGAGGTGGGGAGTATGGAGGGGATCATATAGGTCTAAGCTGGTGTGCTGGTTTATATATATTATGTCCCCCAGAAAAAGCCATATACTTTAATGCAATCTTGTGGGGGCAGACATATTAGTGTGATTAGGTTGGAACCTATTGGAGATGTTTCCATAGAGATGTGACTCAATCATCTGTGGGCGAGACCTTTCATTGGATTATTTCCATGGAGGTGTTGCCCCATCCATTCAGGGTGGGTCTTTATTGGATCACTGGAGTACTTTAAAAAGAGCCACACAGGCCCAGACACAGAGCAGCTGCAGCTAAGAGATGACAAAACGCCCTAAGAGCAACACTCTGGAGAATGCCATTTTGAAATGCAACCTGGGAGTAAATGGACACCAGCCACGTGCCTTCCAAGCTAACAGAGGTTTTCTGGACACCAATGGCCATCCTTCAGTGAAGGAACTCTATTGCTGATGCCTTACTGTTCTAGTTTGCTAATGTTGCGGAATGTAAAACACTAGAGATGGACCGGCTTTTCTAAAAAGGGGATTTATTTGGCTACACAGTTACAGTCTTAAGGCCATAAAGTGTCCAAGGTAACATATCAGTAATCGGGTACCTTCACTGGAGTATGGCTAATGGCGTCCGGAAAACCTCTGTTAGCTGGGAAGGCATGTGGCTGGTGTCTGCTCCAAAGTTCTGGTTTCAAAATGGCTTTCTCCCAGGACGTTCCTCTCTAGCAAGCTTGCTCCTCTTCAAAACATCACTCACAGCTGCACTGACTTCCTTCTCTTTGAGTCAGCTCATTTATATGGCTCCACTGATCAAGGCCCACCCTGAATGGGTGGGGCCATGCCTCCATGGGAATATCTCATCAGAGTCATCACCCACAGCTGGGTGGGGCACATTCCAAGCAAATCTAATCAGCACCAAAACGTCTGCCCCACAAGACTACATCAAAGATAACGGCGTTTGGGGGGCACAATACATTCAAACCGGCACACTTACCTTGGACACTTTATGGCCTTAAGACTGTAACTTTGTAACCAAATAAACACCCTTTATAAAAGCCAATTCATTTCTGGTATTTTGCCTAATGGCAGCATTAGCAAACTGGAACAGGTGGCTTGCTGCAACAGTGCCAGTTTACATCTATTGTCCCTTTCACTCTCAAAAGTATCTTAGTTTAGATGATAATTTATATTGTTATATTTTTAGGCCAATAAAAGACCTTTGACTTATTTTAAATGAGATTGGAGGCCACTGGAGGGTTTAGAGTAGAGGAATTTTTAAATGATCAACTTAACATCTGTGCCAACATCAGACTATAGAAGGGCAAGGGTGAGAGTGGGGAAGCCAGTTAGAAGACTAATCCAATAATTCGAGTTAGAAATGAAGGTAGTATGAGCCAGGTTGGTGATGGTTGAGGTAATAAGTGGCTCTGTATATATTTTAAAGGTAGATCCAACAAGATGTTCTGACAGATTAGATATGGGATGTGAGGGCAACTGAGGGGTAAAGAATGGCTCCAAGGTTTCTAGCCTGAGTAACTGAGAGGACAGAGCTGCCATTTGTTGACATGAGGAAGACTGGGGAAGACCAGGTGTTTTTTTTTTGGGGGGGGGGGAGGGGGGTATGGTGGTGGTGGTGGTGGTAATGAAATCCAAAGTTTGGTTTTGGATACATCAAAAATTTGAGATGTCTATTAGGCATCCAAGTGGAGATGTCAAGATATAAAAAAGACTGGAAATTGAGGCTGGAGATGTAAATTTGTAAGCTTTCAACACACTGAGGATCTTCAAAGCCATGAGACAGGATAAGAACAACAAAGGAATGTGGATAGACAGAGAAGGGAGCCAAGGAATAAGCCTGGGGAACTCCAACACTTTGACCTTGAAGAAATGAGCAGAAATCAGCAATGGAGTCTGAAAATAATGACAGGATGGAAGGAGAAAAACTAGTATCCTAAAAGACAAATATAGAAAAATTTTACTGAAGACAGTGAACAATTATGTCAAATGCTGTTAGTAAGTCAACTAAGAGAAGACTAAGAATTGATCATTGGGTTTAGCGATGTCTGGAAGGTATTAGTGATCTTGACAAGGGAAATTTCAATGGATTAGTAGGTGTAAAAATATGACCGAAGAAGGTTAATAAGAAAATGGGAGTAAAAAAAAGGAGAGAAAGACAAGAAGAGAGAGAATAGGAGAAGAGGATTAGAATTTGGAGCTGCCAATAAGACTGGGACATGAAGAAAAGGGAACTACAGAGAATTAACCCAAAATTTGGTACGCAATTTTACCTTCATGCATTACTGAATCATAAGGTGTGTACATGCAAGGTATGACTCCAGGAAGCCAAGTGGAAATCAGCAGATGGGTTACTAAAGAGCTGACCAAACATTTCAGCAGTCTTATGGCGCTAGGCAGATAGAAGTTGGAATTCAAGATTTGTGAAGATGTAGGGACCTTGTTAAATGCACCAGGATATCAGCTGAAACCCAAGAAAGGCTACTCCTTAAGAGTAAGGAACACTTCCTAGCAGTGAAGTCTCTGCTACAGGCACAAGGGCTATATTTTAGGACTAAGAGAAAAATGGGAAAACACCAGTTCTAACAAAACCTAACATCAATTTTCATACGTATCAAGGTGCTCTGCCAGCACTTCCTGCTTTCCAGAAAAAGCTAAATCCTCTTAAAGGAAGACAAATGCAGCTAGAGCCTCTAAAATTTAATCGATAAAAAATTCAATAAAAATTACCAGATAAGGCAAGTAACAGGACCAAATGACTGAAAATAAAGAGAAAAGAAATCCAGATACTCATGAGTGAATTTATTCGACAGGAATTTTAAAATATGTGTGATTAGTATACTCAATAAAATAAAGGAAAAATTGCAAAAACCTGGGATCTATAAAACAAAATCAGATGAAAATTCTAGAACTGAGAACCATGATAACTGATACCAAGAATTCAATAAATGAACTTAATAACAGACTGGATACAACAAATAAAGAGGATTAATGAAATGGAAGCTAGAATAACACAAAGAATCTAGATTGAATCACAGAGAGAAAAAATAATAGAAAATGCAACAAAACAAAATGAAACTCATCAGAAACATGGGATATGGTAAAAAAAAAGTCTAACATACATGTAACCAGAGTTCAAGTAAGAGAGGAGAGAATGAGATAGAGCAATACTTGAAAAAATATTGGCTGTAAACTTTTCAAAACTAACAAAAGAAACCACGTCACAGATTCAAGAAGCTTTACAGACTCCAGCAAGACAAATAAAAGAAAACCAACCTAGGAAATTCACAGTAAAACTGTTGAAAAACCAAAGACAAAGAGAAAATCTTAAATGCAACCAGAGAATAACATACTATTTTAAAAAATAAAACACAACAATAAAACTGACAGTTCACTTCTCAACAAAACAATGGAAGCCAGAAGACAATGGAATTACATCTTTAAAGTGCTGAAGGAAGATAGTCACCAACCAAGACTTCTTCATTCTGTCAAATGTCCTTAAAAATGAAGGTGGAATAAAGATGAAGATGATAGAAGAAGATGGGAGAGGGGAGAAGAGAGAAGGGGAAGGGAGAGGAGGAGGAGGAGAGGGAAGAGGAGAGGGAAGAGGAGGAGAAGGGGAGGAGGAGGAGAGAGAGGAGGAGGGGAAGGGGGAGGAGAGGAGGGGGAAAAAGGGAGGAAGAAGAGGAGGGGAGGAGGAAGGGCAGGGAGAGGAGGAGGAAGAGGAAGAAGAGGAGGAAGAGGAAGAGGAAGAAGAGGACGAAGAAGAAAAAGAAGAGGATTTATCACCAGCAGACTTGCCCTATATGAAATACTAAAGATGAGCTCATTGAGCAGAAGAAAAATGATCCCAATAGAGTAATGATGATGCAGGAAGAAAAGAGGAGCCATGAAAAGCATAAACATGCAGATAAATCTGGAAGAATACTGAATATAATAATATCAGGTGAGATTTAAATTATGTATGAAATTAAAATATGTATCAAAAATAGCACAAAATAATGGGAGGAGGTAAACAGAGTTAGAATATTGTAAGGTTCTTGAATTGCCCAGAATATGGTAAAATTACAAATTTAGGGAAGATTACAAGTCAAGGATGCATGCTGTAATCTCTGGCATTAACACTAAAAGGGTAGCAAAATCAATTTATAATCAATAAGCTAAAAAGGGGTAGACATGGAATAAAAAAGAAGGAAAGAAAGGAGACAAAAAGGAACAAAGCAGAAATGGGACATTTCATAATTGATTAATAATTATAATGATTAAGCCTCTAAAATCAGCAATCATGATAAACGTAAATGGACTAAATACTTTAGATAAAAGACAAAGATTTCCATACTACATAAAAAAATGAAACCTAACTGTATGTTCCTTACAAGAGATGTACCATAAGTTTAAGGACAGACAGTGGCTGAAAGAATGCAAAAGATATGTCACTTCAAATCAACTAAAATAAAGTTGTGTGGATGTATTAATAACAGTTAAGAAGATTTTAAGGCCAAGATATACATTAGAAATTAAAAGGGGCATTTCATAATTGTAAGAGGGTCAATTTAACAGGAAGATAATGATCCTAAATTTGTATGTACCTAATAACATTATCTCAAAATATCTGCAGTGTATATTGTTGGTCCTTTGCTGTTATCTCCTTATTGGGCCAGTGCACCCATCCTTAGCTGCTGTGAGTATTGGCTGCTCATGGCTTATAGCTGCCCCTTCTCCAAAGAGAACATTTGGCTGAACAAGAACTGCAGCACACACACCTCCAGGGGTGAGGGCGATCCACTGCCAATGACTAACTGACATAGGGGTACAAAAGGCTAGCCCTTTTGCCTCAAGATAATCTGTGATACAATTTTTGTTCCAAGCTCCTTGTAAGATCAGACTGACATTTCAATCCAATTGAATCTACTATTCTCCCCCTATGTTATCCTACTTCCTTCATCTCCTTTCCCCTAAGAGCACTCCCTCAATGAATCACATGAACAGCATTAAGAATCTCTCTCAAGCTGTGTTCCTAGATAACCTGACCAAAACAGTTGGTATCAAGAGTGGTCTTAGGAAGCAGCTGTAAAAAATGGGCTTCTGAAGTGGTATCATTTGCTGGCTGAATGGAACTGAGTACTGCATCACTGAAGGAGGAATAGTGATAGTCCTAGGCATGCTGTAGCAATGCAATTGCTAAGCATTCCATTTGTGATCAACTGGAATATTGGTGGAAGGGAATGTGGTGGCCAAGAGAGCCTGCTGAGGGGAACATAGGTGATTAAAGGTCATAGCTTCCACACCTCTGGATCCACCATTATGTTTGCACCAAGGCTAATTCTTATAGAATATATACCTGGATGGAGTGAATTTAATGCAAGAAACAAGTAGATATCAGTGCAGCAAGGGGTGGACTGTAGTGGATTCCACTGCTGTCCCACTCAAACCATATCCCCAAGCTACTAAGAATGTTGATTACTAATGGCTCATAGCTGCCCCTTCTCCACAGAATGCTCTCAGCCAAATGGGAGCTGTCTCCCCTGGGAAGTTACACCCTACCACAGCCAAAGACCGGCTAGCATAATGCCATAAAAGACCAGCCCCTTTGTCTCAAAGTGGAACCGACTTCAATTTGTGCTCCAGAGTTCTTCATGGGATTAGAATGAAGCTTTCTCCATCTGAGACCACATCCTTGTGTAGATTTTTTCTGCTTCCCTCACTCCCCTTCTTCTGAGGACATTTCCTCAATAAATCTTTTGTATGAGAATTCTCTTCTAAAGCTCTGCTTCTTGGGAACTCAACTTAAGAAAAAATATAAAACAACAGCTGATGGAATTAAAAGGAGAAACAGACAAATCCAAAACCACAATTAGAGATTTTTAACACATCTCTTTCCATAACTGATGGAACAAGCAGACAAAAACAAAATAAGTAAGGATATGGAAGATTTGAATGTCGTGGTTAACACACTCATTGAACTGACAAATAAAAAACACTATAACCAACAGCTGCAGATTGTACATTCTTTTCAAGTACACATTGATCAATTACCAAAATAAACCATATGCTGGGCAAAACTCAACCACATGGCAAAACTCAACAAATTTCAAAGGACTGAAATCACAGACTATGTTCTCTGATCACAGTGGAATTAAGCTAGAAATCAATAATAGAAGGTGTGCCGGTTTGAATGCATTTTGTACCCCAAATGCCATTATCTTTGATGTAGTCTTGTGGGACAGACTTTTGGTGCTGATTAGATCTGCTTGGAATGTGCCCCATCCAGCTGTGGGTGGTGACTCTGGTGGGATACTCCCATGGAGGCGTGGCCCCACACATTCAGGGTGGGCCTTGATCAGTGAAGCCATATAAACATGCTGACTCAGAGATGAAACGGAGTGCAGCTGTGAGTGACGTTTTGAAGAGGAGCAAGCTTGCTAGAGAGGAGCGTCCTGGGAGAAAGCCATTTTGAAACCAGAACTTTGGAGCAGACGCCAGCCACATGCCTTCCCAGCTAACAGAGGTTTTCCGGACGCCATTTGCCATCCTCCAGTGAAGGTACTTGATTACTGATGTGTTACCTTGGACACTTTATGGCCTTAAGACTGTAACTGTATAGCCAAATAAACCCCCTTTTTATAAAAGCCAATCCATCTCTGGTGTTTTGCATTCTGCAGCATTAGCAAACTAGAACAGAAGGGTAAGCAGAAAATCCTTAAAATTTTGGAAATTAAGCAATAGATTAAAGAAATCACAATGGAAATTAGAAAATATTTTAAATAAACAATAATGCAGTTACTACCTATCAAATTTAAAAGTTAGCACCTGTCAGAATCCATGTTGATTTGCCGTAAATTTTTCAATCTTAAGTATATTAACAAGATTCAACAGCTTGAGATACAAAAGTTGATACTGCCAGCTAAATGGAACCACAACTGGGTGAAATTTTTTTTTTTTCTACCAGATTACTGCTAGCTGGTAAACCAGCATCCTGATGAAACAGTTTCCCCATAGGTGAGAGAATAAAAAAGCCAAACAAGAACACTCAGCAATAACTAGTATCCACAATAAGAACAGCTCTGCTATTAGAGGGACTAATCTGGGGTTAAGTCTTTTCTGACAACCAAGGCATAAATACGTAAGGAACAAGCCTGCAGGCAAACTTTCACATAGCACCTTCCCTGGATATTTCTTTCCAAAGCAATTTGGAAACAGCTGCTTAAAAATTTCTGCCCAGCAATCATGATAGATAAATATTTTACTCGGACTGTTTTGGTATTATAATTTTACTCAGTTTAATAGCTAACCAAAAGAAAAACCTATACAGAATTCAACTTCTATCAATAACCCCAAAGTAAGCACACATACAAAAGTTAGTGCTTACTGCTAAATTCAAAATAAAATAATTAGTTCATTTGATATCTCCATAATTAATTCAAGAAAATTAATAACTGTATGGTTTTTCCTGTAAAAACAATGGCCCCAGTATAAAGCTATAACCCACAAACCTCCTGGCATTTGTATTTATGGCAGCGCAAGATATTACCAGTTGATGCTGAATATTTTCATGACGTTGCTTAAGAAGTTCTTCTGTCCTCTGCAAGAGACCGAATTCAGCTTTAAGTTCAGCTATTATCTGATGCTTCTTTTTGAAAACTGTACTTTTGCTTCGAAGTTTACTGACATATCGTTTGAACTGTAAAGGAGCACAATATGTAATCTCATTAGTAGAAGAGTAGTTACTAAATATATATAACCTCAGTATACTGGAAAAATTTTCTTTACTGTCCAACATTCCACAGATGTATATAATAAATTAGTTTTATTAGAAAACTTGAAAATAGTAACTGCTCATTTAAAACACTTTTGTTTTAATTTTTTGGACCCATCTAAATATTCTAAGTCTTTTTGTAAAAGCTTTCTTTTTGGGATTTACAACTAAGGATTAGGAAAACAGAAACTTAACCCTATAAGAGCAAAAAAGTAAACAAAAGAAAGAAGAAAAAGTGGGAGATAATGACCACAATTCTGGCTGTGGTCTTATCATGGTATATCTTATGTACTGCATTATTCTGATAGCAGTGCATTGGATTTATTGAGATTAATATAGCCAACCAGAATAGTTAACACTTACAACCACTATTGATCATTTGAGAAATGTATTGTTAAAATATATACTAAGAAGCATCTGAGGTATTGGGATGAAACATATTAAAAATGTTAAAAAGCTAACAATATTCCACATTGGTGGAAACTCACTGTTGCTTAATTCATCCGTTTACCCATTCATGATGTCAAAGTTATAAATACTCTACTCTAATGAAAAAAAAACCCCGTTATTAAGTAATACCAACTAGAGTTTAGAAAAACAAATTAATGAAGTGAGCATACTATTGAAAGGAATTAATTTGATATGCACTATTTATTAGCTATTATATATTAGGCACTGTGCTGGATTCTGAGTATACAACTCTAAACAAGATACTCACAGGTCCTGCCCCATATTGCTTAAGGAATAGTGGGGAGAAAACACTGACTGATCTTTACAACCATTGGGAACATTACAAAGGAGTGTAGGGGCCCTAAGAATAAATAATAGGAGTCTTAACCTAGGTTGGGATGGAAGAGGCAGGTGGGAGGTGGTACTCAGGGATTACAGCAAGCTTCTCATAATAAGTTATATTTAAGCCAAGACTGAAGGAGTAGGAGAGTGCTAGAGGAAGGAGGAAAGAGGCAGGGAAGGGCATTGCAGGGAGCAGGAACAGCACTGTGTCATCAAAGGTGTTGCTCAGTGAGAGAAGTGAATGCCAAAAGCAAATGTGACAAACTGCTGGTGTTTCTGAAACAGAACACAGTATTTCTTTTTTGTAGTTCCTTTTATGTACCATTAATACTAACAATTTTTAGGTGTTTTTTTATTGCATAAAATAACTTTTCTGTTTATAACTATTCTTTTATTAACTACATTATAAATGCATTTCTCCATATTAAGAACCTGGCTTACTATATACACATTAGTTCAAAACAAAAGCAAACTTCCATATTAACTAATATGAAGTAATTCTTAGCTAATGTTAGGTTTTTTAATGCCCAGGGCTTTTTAAAGTTTATTTGTGGAATTATAAATAATTTTATAAATAAATAAAACCAATGAGAATATTACTGAAATTTTGGAAAACAAAAAAAAGGAAGAAAAGTTCACTCAAAGCCATGACTCTAATGCAAGCTCTATTATCAAGGTGATATTTTTCCTTCCAATTTCTAAAGCTAAATCAAGGTCAGTAGTTCTAAATTATAAGATAGTAAAATATTCTGGACACAGTATTCCTAAAATTTAGGGAAGTTTTTTCATAAAGACTTGATTGATTACTAAGTACACACAGAAATTCCTTAAAAGTAACAAGATTGAAATTCTTCATGTAAAAATAATCTTCTAATTCCTAGTTTAGTAATCTTTTTTTAACTTGGAAAATGTTGGGAAAAAAACACATTGTGTTTTAGAGGTAGGAAATCAGTTCAAAATATTTTTCTAATCATGAGTAAGTTTCAATCTTAAGGCATCTAACCCACAAATAGCAAATTATCAATGACTATTAGTACAGAAACTGGTTTAAAAATTTAAATCATTCCAGTGTAACTAGAGTCTAATAACTTGCAAATTTTCCTTTTAAAGAATAATTGAATAAGCCTGACATAACCACAGATGCAGAATCCCTAGAGTAACTATATGTTCTATTAAAAGTGTCCTGGGCAAAGTGCCCAAAATGAAATCAACCGTGTTCATCTGCTATCCTCTGTAATATCTAGGCCAATTTCCCCCTTCTCTATCTTGTTGTGCTCCAGAACTATTTTTAAAAGCTAAAAGCTATAAATGTTTTTGGTGAAAGAACAAACCCACAAATTACTCAATGTGCTCTACGCTGATTGGGTATTATTTGACATTCATTGTACATACCACCTTAGGAAAGGGCAGGCAGGGTCAGATTAATCACAGTTCCAAACAATTAAGCCACAGGGGCCATCAAAGAATGCGCTCCAAGAGCCCGACTGTACCTCTGAATTACTTAGAAGAAAGAAATTTTTTTAATGTTTTTCTTCCATTGTTAGTGTCTTTGAATTTTGGGTTATTTCTTGATTTTTAATATTACCAAAAAGATCATGATGAACACATTGATGCTAAATCTTCAGACACATTCTTAGTAATTTCTAGGACCTATTTGCAGAAATGGTCAAAGGGAACATGGGCTTTTGATACATTCTTCCAAACTGCCCTTCAAAAAGACTATATCAATTTATACATATAACAACAGTGCATACTTAGAATATTCTTTATAGTTATCAATTTGATATACAAAAATGTTTCTTTTTATTTGTATTTCTTTAATTAGTAGGGAACTTCACTTTTTCCTTGTTTACTAAGCATTTGTGGGGATTTTTTTTTTAGTGATTTGCCTGTCCTCAGCTCACTTTTCTGTTCAGGAGTTAGTCTTTTTTTTTTTTTTTTTTTTTATATGGATCTATTACAGTGACTTTCAAAGTTTTTTCTCTCAGGAACCCTTAATACTCTTAAAATTGTTGAAGATCCCAGAGGTTTTGTTGATGTGGGTTATAACTATTTACCATATTAAGAATTAAAATTGGGGACATTTTAAAACAAAAGTATGTATTTCATTAGCCACCAGAGCGATGCCATCATCACTCATGTAGCCTCTGTGGACCTCCACTGGATTCCACTAAGGAAAGAATGAGAGTAAATCCGCACCCCCGTCCCTTCCATTCCTGGGACAGAGGAGTCAGAATGATGGCTGGTGAGGCAGGGGTACCTAGGCCAGGGTTGGGGAGCTGCATAGAGGCATGGTCCAGAAGGTTCAGAGGTCAAGTATGCAGGGAGGGGAGGGGGCTGGAGATTCATGGAGAGCTGCAGGCCAGTGGGCTAGTGGCAGGAGACACAAGGCAGTGGAGGGGGTTATGGACGTGCAGGCTAGCAGGCTGAATCAAAGGGCAAGGAATGTGGAACAGTACGCTTGAGGGGACTGAGGAACCACATGGAGGTACAGGCTGGCAGACCTGGCAGCGGAGGATATGGAGTGGGGCAGCGGTCCCGGGAAGCCCTGGGAAGCATGGGCAGAGGGCGAGGATGTGGAATGGAGGGGTGGGGGCAAAGACTTGGTGTGTGGGGGAAGAAACCAGAGTAGTTCGTATTGTTAAGTCGAGCAAAAAAGTTAACTGATTAAACAAATAATTAAATGTACCAGGGAAAAAGAGAGCCAAGTTTCTCAAGGCCAGAGAAGATATTTTAAAACATGGAGAGAAAACTAGAAAGAATCCAAGGTGCAACACTGGAATTGGAGGTATTGTTTTAAAATCATGGTTTTATAATATATCTGTACAGATAGATACAGAAATAGTTATAGATCCATGTGTGACTGCAAATATAAATTGTACTGAAGGATTTAGCCAATGTAATAAGGGAGAGAAATAAATAAAAGGTATAAGGGTTGGAAAGAAAGAAATAAAACTGTCATTATTCACATGTGATAGGATTATCTTTGAATAGGATTATCTTTGAATAAAATCCAAAATAATTTATAAATTATTATAATAAGAAAATCAGCAAGTTTGATACAATCAAATAAAAGTTTGATATAAATCAAAAGCAAAAATTAATTGCATTTCTATATGCCAACAACAAAGAGTTAAAAGACGTAATTTTACAATCACATACAAATGTGTGGGAATAAATTCAATATAAGATTTGTGAAACAAATGGGGAAAATTATAATGTTTTCCTGAAACACTATCTAAGAAGACCTAATAAATGGGGGGCTTCATGTACATGAATTGGAAAATTCAATATCATAAAGATGTCAATTCTCCCCAAATTGATCACAGATTCAATTCAGTTCTAATAAAAATTCAAACAGGTTTTGCATAGAACTTGTTAAGCTGATTCTAAAATTTATATGCAAGGGCAAAAAGATAAGAATAAATCAGGCACATCTTGAAAAGAAAGAACAAGGAAGGGTAAGGGCATGGTGGGGGATACTTAGCAGATATCACAAATTATTATAAAGAATTTAGTATAAAGAGATACACAAACATATACATACATTCACATGTACAAATAAACACACATACATGTTTATACATGTATACATGAAAACATTTTCATCTACTCTGTATTTCATACAATTTTTATAAACATTTTGAAAAGTAAATAGAAATGAAAGAAGGTTCCAAATCTAACCAATAAGAGTTTTCAAAGAAAGGAACAAAAAGGAGAGAATTAACATAAGAACATTTCCCAAAACTAAAGGACATAATATAGGACCCCAAATTAAAAGGGCCAATGGAATGCCCAACTCAATAAGAGAAAGGAAAGGGTTATATTCTAGCCCATCATCTGAAAATTTAGAAAATCAGAGGAATAGAGAGGACCCCAAAAGTTTCAAGAAGAGGTAAAGTACAAACAACAGTAACAATAAAAGTTTGCATCCCAAGGATGGGAATCAGAACAGCCTTGCTCAGCAACACTGAGTGTTAGAAGACAATAGAACTAACTATGCCTTCAAATGTTCAGGGAAAAAGATATTCAACCAACAATTTATTACTTAGCCAAACTACCAATCATGTATAAAGGTGGAACAAAGGCAGTTTTAATCATGCAAGTTTCTCAAAAAATTAATCTTGCAACCCTCCTTTTCAGGAACATTTTCTATTACAATAGGAAATAGGAAAGAGAAGATATGGGATGTAGGAAACAGGAGATCCAAAGCAGGAAAATAATAAAAGGAGTTTCCAAGATGATGAATGGGAAGCCCCAGATTACAGTTGCGCAGCAAGCCTAGAAAGAATTCTTATACTGGGACAGAATAATGAGAGGGCTCCAGAAAGAATAAATCCAATAAAAAATATATAACTGATAGATAACTTGTATGGTCATACACCATATTAAGAGAAATTATACAGTTTTATTAGAAAATCTGGAACTAAACAATAGGTACATAGAAAACTAACCAAACAATAAAAAATGAAGCCAGTATTAATTTCTGTAAACAATATGTTTACATAATCATAATGAATACACTAAACAATTATTTAACCAAAAAATATAATTATATTGAGAGGCTGCAGAGAAGGAGTATGGGGGTTGGGCAGGGAAGACGGAGTAAAAGAACTGAATTCTTGTTTACCACAGCAGAATGTTCAGAATGGAAAAATCAAGAAATTTCAGCATAAACATGTTATTTACAAATATGGGAATAAATACTAGAAGAACACTAAGAGTTAAGAATGGTTTCCTCTGGGGAGCATGAACTGGGAGTGTGGAGGGGGATCATTATTTTCATTATGAGCTCTGCAATACTGTTTTACTTTTTAAGCTACATGCATGTACTAATCTAAAAACTTAGAATTAAACTAAAAGGAGAACATCTCCAATAAAGGCACCAACAAAAATCTAACAGCTATTTTTGAATAGACTTGGCATATTAAAAATTAAATATTTTCATAATTATGTTGTGATAATTTATATGAGCATATATTCATAAGTAAGATCCATTAGAAATTAATCACTAAAGGTCATGGGGTAGTAGAACAGGGTCTCACAAGTAGTTTAGGTATGGCTTTGGGGTCAGAGAAACTCAATTTCAAAACCTAGTTCCACCACTTGAGGAAATGTTGGACAAGTTACTTTTTCTCTTTATATACTATGCATCAGTTTCTTCGAATGAAGAGTGATTGTAGAATTATATATGAAAATGTATAAGGCAATTGGTACAGTGTACAGTGCAGCATTCAATAAAAAGGAGTTCTCATTATTTCAATAATTCTGCCATAATGATTTAATAAAATAAAACAAATTCTTGACTTAAATGTCTGCAATTACCCATCACCATAAAAAATTACCACAATTTAGTAGCTAATTCTTGAATATACTTTATTTTGTAATGCATTTTTATAAACTCTGAGGATCAAAATACACAATGTGAAATATTATAAATGAATGATTATTTGTCTAAAAATATTCTATGTAGCTTTTAGACAAAATCAGTAAAGTCTACTAAAATTCTATAAAAATTGAGTAATGGATAATGATCAACATATGGTACTTTTGTTTGACTAAAGAGTACCTAGAAAATAAGAGACAGTTATTACTCATTCTACTTTAAATACTAAAGAGATAAACAAATTTCAAGTAATTACAATGAGTAGAAAAGTAAATACCTAAGTGTTATGGATGCTCTTTAGAACTGAAATAGTATAACCACTGCTGCAAGTAGCTACAAATTTCTATACTCTGAGTATAACTGTGTAAAAACATTGTATATATGTCTTTAAACCAAGATTGGAAGAGAATTAGAAATAAAAATAGCTGTCGTGTTGGGCAGGGTAGGGCTATGAGTGAATTCTCTGACATTAGTTTTTAAAAATATTTTAATATTTAAAAATAATTTCTTAAAGAAACTCTAGCATAGGAGATAAGCAACAAATCCTTGGAACATTAAGGAAAAAGCATCCTATAATGTACTATCAAGCAAGCCTATCAAGCAAATTTGTCATTAAAGTGAACGACAAAGCTTGCCACTGCGCAGGAAGGCCCATTATAGTAGCTACTACTAATCGTATGGACCAACATACATTTGTAATCTAAATTTGTCATTTATGAAAGAGCATCATCATTTTAGATGCTGAAAACAATAAGATTAATGCTTTATGGTTTATGCCAGCAGGTGCCGAGAGACAACTCAATTTTGTGAAGCTCTAATCTTTATCTGAAACACTGTGTGTATTTGGTTTTGGTAATGGATTAATGTTTTTTAGTGTTAGCCTCTGGCTTTAGGACCAATTTTACAGACACACTTCCTTTGTGATTGAAATGGAATTTAAGATATGTCCTTTCTCCCTTTACCATTTAATGAGTTTTAGAACTTTTAACAGCAATGATCAAATTCTGGGCCAAATGGATGGGGCAGCTTATTTCCCTAAACACAAGACTATTTACTAATGCTTTTCCAAGCGTATCTGGAATTCAAGAAGTATTATTGGATTTTAAGACATCATTCTGGATATTTATGTGAAAACTAAACTCTGCTCCTGCTGCAAATTTTCTATCCTACTATTTGGCATGAAAACTATAGTAATAAGCTGTGAGGACTTTATAATACAACCAAGTAATAAGAGCTTTATAGTGTCTAAGAGTCACCAAGAGTCATCAAGAGCTATTAACTAAAAATCACTATTTCTGTTTACAAAGAAAGAGCTCTACAGAGAAATTAATACAACTCAACAAAATTTAGCAAGGTAGAAAAATGGGAGAAGAAAGTACTTTTGTCCTCAGTCTGCTAGTCCAACACCCATGCTATTTTCCATTTCCCAATAAAATCACATTTTTGTCAGTTATTCCAGCAAATGATTTTTAAGCACAGAAAACTCTAGGAATAGGTCCCACAGAGGCAGGTGTGACACAGATAAGGTCAACTATTTAAGAGTAACATGAATATGCCCAATAGCCACAATGATTTCAACCATTGTTAGTGTCTTGTGAGCTGTCTGAACCAGGCTTGCAACCTGAAAAGATCCTGAATTTTTATGTCAGTCTCCAATAAATCATGTGTACTCCCTGAAGCCTGGTTTTCAGAGCTGCTACTTATTTAAGCAAGAGAGAATGTTTCAAAGCAACTTTTGTTTTCTGTTTTCTTTTCAAATCACCCATCAAACCTAGTGCCATAAAAACACACATACAAATACTATTCTGACCTTTTCCAACCTGTTAGTGCTGTGTTTTTAAATTTAAATTAGAAAACCTCGGCAGGCCAAGCATACATAATTTGACTACCTACATATGGTAGCTGCTATTTCTTTTTTAGAGAGTTTATAATAAGCAGTATGATATATCCTGGTAGAAATCTGTCTTAGATGGAACTTGCTGCACAGGAATATCCATCTGTGAAACACAGTTAATCTATCCAAGGTCTCTGCACTTCTATTATAAATCAAACCACCACCACACAGCTGTTACTATATCTCTAATGGGTTTGTCAACTGCTGCCCAAGCAGTTAACTCTCCAAACAAATAAAATAAAATAAAATAAACTGTGAAAAATCCTCAAATTTTGGTTTAAAATTATGGCATTACTTGGACTGCATGCATAATGCAATACTTCTGTTAAGTCAATTGAGCCAAATTTATCTGATTCTGTTTTGTTCCATCTCTTGGGAAATTTCAGGGGCCACAGGTCCTGCAGTGAACTCTAAAGAGTACAATGTGATTTGAAAGGTTCTAAAAATATCACGGGTTTTCCAGGGCTCACTTAGATGCGGGGATGATTCAATTACAAGTGTCAAAATTTGATTCCTAATTTTTTGGGATCTGACAGCTGCAGCAAATCTTGCCAGGATTCCCCCATCTTTATTATGCTTGTCTTTGAAGTATTTAAAGAAATTTCATAATCTCTGCTGTTTAGCTCTAGGATTTCTGTCAGTAGCTGTAAAATGAACTGGCTGGGCCTTTCTAAAGCTGCTTATAATATTACTTGACCAAGCACATTTTAAAAGTAGCTACAACTGCAAAACAGCTGAGTGTATTGTAATGGCTAGGGGAGAAAACACCGTGGACCATATATCTTTACACCATAAACCAGGAGTGACCTTTCAATGGATGAAGTGCCAATGGAACCTTAACCAAAGGTTTGTTTGTTACTATAAAAAAGCTCAGATCCAAAAGGCATGCATTCCTTTGAATGAGAGCTCTGGGAAGGCTACTAGCACTAACTACATCACTGATGCTGATTTTTGGTTTGTTTTATGAAATACTAAGCAGAGATCATGCAAATATAAACCAAAAAAAGAGCTGGGGTAGCTATACTAATATCAGATAAAACAGACATTAAGTAAAAAAACTGTTAAAAGAGATAAAGAAGGTCACTGTATACTGATAAAGGGGTCAATTCAACAAAAAGACATAACAATTATAAATATATATGCACATAATGGTAGAGCCCCAAAATATATGAAGCACATATGCACAGATTTGAAGGGAAAAATAGATGGTTCTACTTTAATAGTAGGAGACTTCAATATACCACTTTCAATTATGGACAGTCATCTAGACAGAAGATCAATAAGGAAATAGAAGATTTGAATGATACCATAAATCAATGAGACATAAAAGATATATAGAGAACACTGCACCCATCAGCATCAGGGTGTGCATTCTTCTCTGGTGCACATGGATCACTCTCCAGGGTAGACCATATGTTAGGTCACAAAACATGTCTCAGTAAATTTAAAAATACTGAAATCATACAATGCATCTTCTCCTACCACAATAGAATGGAGCTAGAACTCAATACCAAAGAGAGAAATGGAAAATTCACAATTATGTGGTAAACACACTCTTAAACAACCACTGAGTCAAACAAGGAATCACAAGGGAAATTTGGAAATATCTTGAGGCAAATGAAAATGAAAACTCAACTTATCCAAACCCATGGGATGCAGTAAAGGCAGAAGTGAGAGGGAAATTTATAGATCTAAATGCTTACATTAAAAAGAAGAGAGATCTCAAATTACAGACCTAACCTCACAGTTGGAGGATCTAGAAAAAGAAGAGCAAATTAAACCCAAAGTGAATAGAAGGAAGGAAATAAAGATTAGAACAGAGATAAATGAAATAGAGAATTAAAAAGTAGAATCAATGAAGCCAAAAGTTGGTTCTTTGAAAAGATGAATAAAATTGATGAACAAAATAAAAAAAGAGGGAGAGGATATAAAAAACTAAAGTCATAAATGAAAGGGGGGCATTACTACCAATCCCACAGATATAAAAAGGATTATAAGAGGATATTACGAATAACTGTACACCAACAAATTAGATAACCTAGATGAAATGGACAAATTCCGAGAAACACAGAAACTACCTCTACAGACTCTAGAAGAAATGGAAGATCTCAAAAGACCAATTACAAATAAATTGAATCAGTGATCAACCCCCCCCCCCCCCCAACAAAGAAAAGTCCAGGACCAGATGGCTTCATTGGTAAATTTTACCAAACATTCCAAGAAGAATTAACACCAATCCTGCACAAAATCTTCCAAAAAATTGAAGAGGACAGAACACCACCTAATTCATTCAACATCACCCTCATACATACCAAAGCCAGATGAAGATACAAGAAAAAAATTTATAGACCTTTGAACATAGAGGCAAAAAATGCTCACAAAATACTAGAAAACTGAATCCAATGGCACATTAAAAGAATTATACACAATGATCAAGTGGAATTTATCTCAGGTATGCAAGGGTAGTTCAATATAAGAAAATAAATTAACACATAACATTAATAGAAAAAAACACACAATCATCTCAATTGATACAGAAAAGGCATCTGACAAAAATACAGCACTTTCTTGATAAAAACACTTGGAAAACTAGAAACAGTAGGAAACTTTCTCAATATGATAAAAGAGATCCATGAAAAACCTACAGTTAATATCTGACCTAATGGTGAAAGACTGAAAGCTTTCCCTCTGAGATCAGGAACAAGAATGCCTACTGTGATCTCTGTTATTCAACATTGTACTAGAAGTTCTTGCCAGAGCAATTAGGCAAGAAAAAAACAGAAGGCATACAAATGGGAAAGGAAGAAGTAAAACTTTCCCTATTTGCAGATGACATGATCTTCTATATAGAAAATCCTGAAAAATCCACAACAATGCTACTAGAGCTAATAAATGAATTCAGAAAAGTGGCAGGGTACAAGAAGAACACGCAAATATCAGTAGTGTTTCTATGTATTAGTAATGAACAATCTGAAGAGAGAATTTAAAAAATCATTTAAAATAGAAACTAGAAGAATCAAATATCTAGCAATAAGTTAACCAAGGATGTAAAGGACTTACAGAAAACTATAAAACATTGCTAAAGAAATCAAAGTAGACCTAAATAAATGGAAAGGCATTCTGTGCTCATGGACTGGAAGACAAAATATTGTTAAGATGTCAGTTCTACCCAGAGTGACTTACATATTCAAGGAAATGCCAATCAAAATTCCAACAGGCTTCTTTGCAGAAATGGAAAAGCCAAACATCAAATTTATATGGAAGGGTAAAGGGCCCAGAATAGCTAAAACCATCTTGAAAAAGAAAAACAAAGTTGGAAGACTTATACTTCCTAATTTAAACTTATTACAAAGCTACAGTAATCAAAACAGCATGATACTGGTAAAAGGACAGACTGAGACCAATGGATTTGAACTCAGAGTTCAGAAGCAAACCCTCACATGTATGGCCAATTTTTTTCTTTTTTTTAAATCTTCATTTTATTGAGCTATATTCACATAGCATGCAGTCATACAAAACAAATCGTACATTCCATTGTTCACAGTACCATTACATAGTTGTACATTCATCACCTAAATCAATCCCTGACACCTTCATTAGCACACACACAAAAATAACAAGAATAATAATTAAAGTGAAAAAGAGCAATTAAAGTAAAAAAGAACACTGGGTACCTTTGTCTGTTTGTTTGTTTGTTTGTTTCCTTCCCCTATTTTTCTACTCATCCATCCATAAACTAGACAAAGTGGAGTGTGGTCCTTATGGCTTTCCCAATCCCATTGTCACCCCTCATAAGCTACATTTTTATACAATTGTCTTCAAGATTCATGGGTTCTGGGTTGTAGTTTGATAGTTTCAGGTATCTACCACCAGCTACCCCAATTCTTTAGAACCTAAAAAGGGTTGTCTAAATTGTGCGTTAAGAGTGCCCACCAGAGTGACCTCTCGGCTCCTTTTGGAATCTCTCTGTCTCTGAAGCTTATTTCATTTCCTTTCACATCCCCTTTTTGGTCAAGAAGATGTTCTCCGTCCCACGATGCCGGGTCTACATTCCTCCCCGGGAGTCATATTCCACGTAGCCAGGGAGATTCACTCCCCTGGGTGTCTGATCCCACGTAGGGGGGAGGGCAGTGATTTCACCTTTCAAGTTGGCTTAGGTAGAGAGAGAGGGCCACATCTGAGCAACAAAGAGGCATTCGGGAGGAGGCTCTTAGGCACAATTATAGGGAGGCCTAGCCTCTCCTTTGCAGCAACAGTCTTCCCAAGGGTAAATCCTGTGGTAGAGGGCTCAACCCATCAAACCACCAGTCCCCTATGTCTGTGGTCATGTTAGCAACCATCGAGGTGAGGTAGGCCAATACCCCTGCATTCTCCACAGGCTCCTCAAGGGTGGCCAATTGATTTTTGACAACAGTGTCAACTCAGTGGGAAAGAACAGTCACATCAATGGTACTGGGCAAATTGGATACCCATTGGCAAAAGATGAAGGTAAAACCCTATCTCATAACATACACAAAAATGGAATCCAAATAGATCAAAGACCTAAATATAAAAATGAAAAGTATAAAACACTTAGAAGAAGCATCTTCAGGGACCTTGGTTTAAGTAATGATTTCTCAGACTTTATATCAAAAACATGAGCAACAAGAGAAAAAAACAGCTACATGGGACTTCATCAAAATTAAAAACTTTTGTGCTTCAAAGGATTTCATCATGAAAGTAAAAAGGAAACCTAAAGAATGGGAGAAAATATTTGGAAACCACATATCCATTAAGGGTTTAATATCTAGAATATATAAAGAAATCCTGCAACTCAACAACAAAAAGACAAACAACCCAATTTAAAAATGAGAAAAAAACAATAGATATTTCTGCAAAGAAATGGCCAAAAAGTATATGAAAAGATGCTCAACATAACTAGTCATTAGAAGAATACAAATCAAAACCACAATGAGATACTACTTCATACCCATTAGAATGGCTACTATTAAAAATAAAGAAAATGACAATGTTGGAGAGGATATGGAGAAAAAGGAACATCCATTCATTGCTGGTGGGAATGTAAAATGGTACAGCCACTGTGGAAGACAGTTTGGCGGTTCCTCAGAAAGTTAACTACAGAATTACTATATGGAACTTCTGGGGAAGATGGTGGAATACGGAGTTCCAAGACTCAATCCTCCCAACAAACCATCTATTAATCAGGCAGGAACTGTCCAAACAACTATTTTGAAGGCCAGAAGGACACTGTTTGGCATCCAGGGAAGAGCAAGAGGAAGAGGCTGATAAATTATGATAAAGAACCATAAACTGCTCTCTCTGTGCAGCAGCTACTGGAACTCATCCCCCACTCTTACGGCAGGCAGCTGCAGGATCCAGTCCTTGTCTAGCTGCTGGTGACAGAAAGGGACATAAAAATCCTCTTAACCAAGAATAGGGGTGGGCACAGCCAATCGTTGATCACAGCTTTTGATTAGCAAATTTGGATTGCTGGGTCCCAGCTCTGAGGGCATCTATTATTTCAACCACCCCAGACAAAGGTGGTGGCAGCCATTGTTTCAAACCCACCCTGACAAAGGCAGTGGCAGCCATTGTTTTAACATTCCTCTGGGAGGAGTAAAGGTGGTGGAGATTAAAAGATGCAGCAGCACTTCCTCAGGGCTGCAGGAGATAGTTATTTGAACAGCTGCATTTGCTGGACAGGACAGGAAAGCCCAGCTTTGGGGAGCCATCAGAGAAATAGGTAGTGCCCTTCCTGTTCCCCTCCCCAGGGCACTCTGGAGAAGGTCTGCACCCCCTCTGTGGGTCCCTGGCCCTGTTTGGCTAGAAAAGACTGACTTGGGAAAGTCCCCTCTGAGGTGACCCTCCTCCCAGAATTTGTTCCCCAAGCAAAAGCAGCATCAGAGAATGAAAGGAGGATAAAAAACTAGAGGCAGACAGTCTGAGACAAAGGTCTGCTGGCACCAAATAACTGGGAGGAGGAGGTCTGTCTCCTGGGAAACAGAGGGGACAATCAGACCTTGTAAACAGGGGAACTCCAAAACAATTAACAAACAAAAGTCCAGGACAAGAAAGAGGCCTAGAAAGAGAGGGAAAACCCTGTAGGCTACATTTGCCTGGGCAGACCTTCCTGATAGGAGGACTGAAGCTCAAGAAAATCCCTGTCTTATCACCAGCTGGTTACAAAACCAAGAAGGAGGTATCCCTAAGGGTAAATCCAGAATTAACATTTTAAAATATAAAAACGTACAGAGTGCAAAACAAAACAGTGCAAGACAAAGAAACAGGAAATGATGGCCCATCCTAAGGAAGAGGATAAAAATACAGAAAACATCATTGAAGAAGATGACAATGTGAAATACTAAACAAAGCTTTTAAAAAACTGATCTTACAAATGCTCAAGGAGATGAAGGAAAGTAAAGAAAAAAAAATAACATATCAGGAAAACAACAAATGAATGATTTGAGAATCTAAGTAAAGAGACAGAAGTTTTAAAAAGGAACAAACCAGAACTTCTGGAGTGGAAGACTACAATAATTGGAATGAAAAATGCTCAGAAGGGTTTCTTTTTTTTCTTTTTTTTTTTTTGTTCTCCTTCATGTAAAAATATTCTTATATTTGTGCATTTAATCACAATCATTGACCACTCTAGGTTTCACTAAGTTATACCGTTCCACTATTTATTTTCTCTTTCCTTCTGGTGTCTTACATGCTCCTAGCCTCTTTCAACCATACTCACAGTCATCTGTGTTCAGTGTACTTACAATATTGTGCTACCATCACCCGGTATTGCGCCATCCATTTCTGGATCCATACAATCAATTCAGGAGGGTTTCAACAGCAGACTGGGGCTGGCAGAAGAAAGAATCAGTGAACTTGAAGACAAGTCACTTGGAAAGAGTCAGGCAGAAGAACAGAAAGAAAAAAGAAATATTAAAAGTGAAAATAGCCTAAGACAGCTATGGGACATAATCAAACGTCCCAATATACATCTTATGGGAGTCCCAGAAGGAGAAGAAAGAAAGAAAGGGGCAGAAGGAATAATCAAAGAAATAATGACGGAGAACTTCACAAACTTAGCAAGAGACATGAATATACACATCCAAGAAGCTCAGAGAACACTAAATAGGATAAACACGAAGAAAAATATACCCATAATATACTGATCACACTATCAAATGCAGAAGACTGGAGAGAGTTCTGAAAGCTACAGGAGAAAAGTAACATGTTACTTACAAGGAAGTCCCAATTAGACTGAGCA
Source organism: Choloepus didactylus (assembly GCF_015220235.1). NCBI lineage: Eukaryota > Metazoa > Chordata > Mammalia > Pilosa > Megalonychidae > Choloepus > Choloepus didactylus. The sequence goes on along the minus strand of NC_051329.1, from coordinate 10,009,540 downwards.
CCGATTTCGCATCAGAAACTATGGAGGCAAGAATGCAGTGGATTAAATATTTAAAGTGCTGAAGGAAAATAACTGCTAGCCAAGAATTTTATATTCAGTGAGAAGCTCTTTCAAAAATGAGGGAGAGATTAAGACATTCTCAGATAAACAAAAGCTGAAGGAGTTCGTCACCACTAGGCCTGCCCTACAAGCAAAGCTAAAGGGAGTTCTTCAGACTGAAAGGAAAGGACATTAGACAGTGGTTCAAAGCAGCATAAAGAAGTAAAGACCTGTGGTAAAGGTAACCATTTGGGTAATGATAAATGCCAGCATTATTGTACTGTATTGTTTGATATATAAATCTCCTTCTTACTTCCTACAGGTGCTAAAATATAAACGCATAAAAAGTAATGATAAGTCTAGGTTTTTGGACATACAATGTACAAAGATATAAGGGTTAACAAGTACAAATAGAATGGTGGGGGACAAAGGGGTACAGTAAAAGTATATGAGCATGCTAATGCTATTGAAACTAACTTCATACCAAACCAAATATGTGTTATATATTCACAATGTGAAATTTTAACCACATGGTAAGTGCAAGGAAAATAGATGAAAAAACATATCCAGATATAAGTGAGAAAGTACTCAATATGTTACAACACAGAAAAGCAAATAAATATAAACATAGGCATTAACAGAAATGAGGGACAAAAAAGGTACAAGACTTAAAAAGGTTAAATAGCAAGATGACAGAAAAAAGTCCTGTATTTTCAACAGTGACTTTAAATGTAAACAGATTAAACTCTCTAGTCAAAAGGCATAGATTGACAGAATGGATAAAAAAGCATGACCGAACTATATGCTGTTTGCAAGAGACCTTAAATTCAAAGATACAAGTTGGTTGAGGGTGAAAGGATGGAAAAAAATATACCATGCAAGTAGTAACCAAAAGAAAGCTGAGGTGACTTCAATTCAAAAACAGTTATGAGGGACAAAGATAGTCCTTATATAGGACAATTCAACAGGACAATACAACAATTACAAATACATATGTACCTAAGAGCCAAGCCCCAAAATATATGAAGGAAATACTGACAAATTTGAAGGGAGAAATTAATGGTTTTACATTAACAGTGGGAGTCTTTAACACACCACTCTCAATAATAGGTAGAACATGTAGTCAGAAGATCAATAAGGAAGTACAGGACTTGAATGATACACTAAACCAACTAGACCTAACAGACATATGTAGAACATTGCACCCAACGAAAACAGAATACATATTCTTCTTGAGTGTACATGGATCATTCTTCAGGCCATATGTTGGGTCACAAAACAAGTCTCAAAAAATGCAAAAATATTGACATCATACAATGTATATTTTCTGACCACAACAGGATGAAGCTAGAACTAAACAACAAAGGGAAAAATGGAAAATTCACAAATATGTGGAAATTAACATACTCTTTAACAACCAATGGTTTAAAGAGGAAATTACAGTGAAATTAGGAAATATTTTGAGGCAAATGAAAATGAATACATACCAAAAATGAAAAACAACATACCAAAACTTATGGAACACAGAGAACGCAGTGCTGAGAGGAAAATTTACTGCTCTAAATTTCTTACATTAAAAAAAAGGGACTTCAAGTCACAGATCTAACCTCAGAACTGGAAGCACTAGAAAAAGAAGACCAAACTAAATGCAAAGTAAGCAGAAGGAAGGAAATAAAAAAATGGAGTGGAAATAAATGAAATATAAAACAAAAAAATAGAATGAACAAAACCAAAAGTTGGTTCTTTGAAAATATCAATAAAATCAACAAACTTTTAGCTAGACTGACAAAGAAGAAAAAGAGAGAGGACACAAATAACAAAAATCAGAAATGAAAAGGGGGACATTACTACCAACTCTGCTGAAATAAAAAGGACAATAAGAGGATATTATTACAACGGCAAGTCAATAAATTAGATAACCAAGCTTAATGGCAAATTTTTAGAAACATAAACTACCTACATTGACTCAAGAAGAAACAGAAGATCTCAACAGACCAATAACAAATAAAGAGATTGAATCAGTAATCAAAAAATCTTCCAACAAAGAAAAGCCCAGGACCAGATGGCTTCACAGGGGAACTCTACCAAATATTCCAAGAAGACTTAACTCCAATTCTGTTCAAACTACCAAAAACTTGAAAAGGAGAAAACATGCCATAACTCATTCTACAAAGCCAACATCACCTTTATACCAAAGCCGCATAATGATACAAGAAAATAAAACTACAGACCAGTATCTCTTATGAATATAGACGTAAAACTCATCAATAAAATACTAGCAAACCAAATCCAACAGCATATGAAAAGAATTATACACCATGATCAAGTGGAATTTATCCTTGGAATGCAAGGTTGGTTCAACATAAGAAAATCAGTTAATGTAATATACCACATTTAACAGAATGAAGTGGGGAAAAACACATGATCATCTCAAATGATGAAGAAAAGGCATTTGAAAAAATGCAGCACCATTTTTTGATAAAAACACCTAGAAAACTAGGAACAGAAGGAAACTTCCTCAACATGACAAAGGGGATCTATGAAAAGCCCACAGCTAACATGCTACTTAATGGTGAAAGACTGAAAGCTTTCCCTCTGAGATCAGGAACAAGACAAAAGACACCGACGGTCACCACCATTATTCAACATTGCAATGGAAGTTCTTGCCAGAGAAAACAGACAAGAAAAGGAAATAAAGAACATCCAAATTGAAAAGGAAGAAGTAAAAGTTTCCCTATTTAGAGATGACACGATCCTATATACAGTAAACCCTGAAAAATCCACAATAAAGCTCCTAGAGTTAATAAATGAATTCAGCAAAGTAGTGGAATAAAGATCAATACCATCAAATCAGTAATGTTTCTATACACAAGCAATGAACAATCAAAAGAAGAAATAAAAAAAAAACATTCCATTCATGACAGCAATTAAAAGCATCAAATATCAAGGAATAAATCTAACCAAGGATGTAAAGGGCATGTTCACAGAAAATTACAAAATATTGCTAAAAGAAATTAAAGAAGACCTAAATAAATGGAAGGATGTTCCATGCTCATGGAATGGAAGACTAAATATCATGAAGATGGCAATACTAGGAGGGGCAAGATGGCAGCATGGGGCAGTGTGAAATTTAGTTAGCCCACTACAGCAACTAGTAAATCTCCAGGAAAAACTAGTAAATAGTCTGGAACAACTCTTTGTGGGACATCTGTGACTGGACACATATCATACACGAGTCTGGAATGGGTGAAAGGACTGAAACCACAGCACAGAATTCTAAGTAAAGCCCCCAAAACTGTGAAGGCAATGCCCCTCCCCCACTGGCATGGCAAGCTGAGTTGGAACACTCCCCTGGGGGAATAAGAAGTGGTCTCTGCTGGGAATAAGGGAAGGTAACTCAACCAAGCTCCAATTGCGCCTTTTTTTAAAATCATTTTAAAATTGTCGAATATAACATATAAACACAGAAGCTATAACTTTCCAAGTGCAATTTAACAAGTAGTTAAAGAGCAAATTTAAAAAAATATTACAGGTTACAGTTCTACAGCTTCAGTTATTTACTTATTATGAAATATAACACACATACAAAAAGGTAATATCTTTCAAAGCATAATTTAACAAGTAGATAAATAGGAAATTTCCAAAGTTGTTATGAGTTATATTACCATGCATTCATGGTTATATATACAACTTATTGTGAAATATAATATATATACAAAAAGGTATAGATTTCAAATTACAATTTAACAAGTAGCTATAAAACAAATTTCAAAGGATGCTATGGGTTACAGTTCTACCATTTCAATTCTTTCCTACTAGCTATTCTAGCACCCTAGCAACTAAGAAAAATAAAATTATATAGATTCAGTATTCATAATTCTTTGTTAAATTCAATCTCGTCTGTTGCCACCCCTTCCTCTAGTTTAATCACTTTCCCGATCTTCAGGGATGTCTAGGCCAGACCACTCTAACCTGTTCATGTTGAAAAGGGCTGTCAACTTTATGAGCAAAGGGTACACATCTAGTTGATGTTCTTGAAGAGGCAATTCCTCTAGATTTTTGGTCCAATTGTGCTTTTAATTAACAAATTCGGATTACTGAATATAAGCTATGAGCACAGATAAACCCAGAGCAAGCAGCAAAGGAACCCTGAGGTTTCTCCCAGCAGAGAGGAGGCAGGGCTGATGGGAGAAAAAATAAAATAAAATCAGAGTCTTTTGGAGACAGCTGAGCTCAGAATACTGGAAAACGCTGTGACCCACGAAAAGGGGCCCATAGAACCAGGTACCAACTCCAGCTCTTGACCAAAGAAACTGGGGGGCTGGGAAGTGGCTCTGAAAAGGGGGGCTCTTTTTTTGTTTGTTTTTCTCTCATTCTAATTAGCTCATTAGAGAAAGCCTCAGGCATTTTCAATTGTCAGTGCTGACCCAGGGTGGAGTTAAGATAATCAGAGAGATAAAAGAAGAAGTCAAGTAAAGGAGATGATTCCATAAAGGGCACATCTGCCCTAAGAAAGGTGGTGGTGGTGGGGGGACAAGGACCCAGCTCAAATGGCTGCCCTCCCGGAGAGAATTCAGACCCCTGGCCCTGGGGGAAAAATAAAACAGAAACAGCTTAAGCTTGGCTTCTGACCACCCTCATCCAGAGCAGGGACAGGTCTGCTGAGAATTAAAGGCACTGCACCTCTTTATGCTAGTGGGGAGTTCGGAGTTGACAAGCACCACCTGCCGAGTAGGATGGGAAAAGTACAGAGTCTAGAGGCCTCAGAGGAAAGTCTGATAATCTGCTGGGGTCATTCTCAGGGAAACCTGTTACTGATTACACCCTCCTCCTGAGACCTGGGCTGTCTGGTCTGGGAAAATCTGATTGGGGAAATCAAGGAAAGCAGATGCCTAAACAACAAAAAATTACGAGTCACACTAGGAAAAACGAAGATATGGCCTGGTCAAAGGAACAAACTTACACTTCAAATGAAATACAGGAGTTGAAACAACTACTTAAAGATGTTCAAACAAATATGCTAAATCTAATCAACAAGATGAAGAAAAATGTCAGAAAAGAGATGAAGGATATAAAGAAGACACTGGGTGACCATAAAGAAGAATTCATAAGCTTGAAAAAACAAATGGCAGAACTTATGGGAATGAAAGGCATAATAGAAGAGAGGAAAAACAAAATGGAGACATACAACAGCAGATTTGAAGAGGCAGAAGAAAGCATTAATGAACTAGAGGACAGAACATCTAAAATTCTACACACAAAAGAACAGATAGGGTAAAGAATGGAAAAATACGAGCAGCGTTTCAGGAAACTGACAACACAAAGCACAGAAATATATGTGTTGGGTGTCCTAGAAGGAGAAGGGAAAAGGGGCAGAAACAATAATAGAGGAAATAATCACTGAAAATTTCCCATCTCATGAAAGACAAAAAATTACAGATCTAAGAAGTGCAGCATACCCTAAACAGAATAGATCCAAATAGACCTACAATAAAACACTTAATAATCCGATTATCAAATGTCAAAGACAAAGAATTCTGAAAGCAGCAAGAGAAAATCAATCCATCACATACAAGGGAAGCTTGGTAACATTATGTGCAGCTTTCTCAGTAGAAACCAGGGAGACGAGAAGGCAATGGTATGATATATTTAAGATACTGAAAGAGAAAAACTGCCAACCAAAAATTCTATATCTGGCAAAACTGTCCTTCAAAAATGAGGAAGAGTTTAAAATATTTTCAGACAAACAGACACTGAGAGAGTTTGTGAATAAGATGCCTGCTCTACAAGAAATATTAAAGGGAGCACTATAGGCAGATAGGAAAAGATAGGAGAGAGAGGTTTGGAAGGCCAGGGGCAGGATGACACTAGAAGGAAAGATAGAAGACAAAGACTGGGACTGTATACTTAGTAAAACCTAGAGTGGTCAATGATGGTGATTAAATGTACTACTATAAGAATGTTTTTACATGGGAGAGAACAAATGAATGTCAACATTGCAAGGCATTGAAAATTGGATGGTACAGGGGTAAAATACAGTCAATGCAAACTAGAGTCTATAGTTAATAGTAACACAGTAATATGCTTCCATTAATTGTAACAAAGGCAATATACCAAATCTAAATGTCTGTAAGAGGAGTGCTATGGGATTCTTGGTGGTGGTGTTGTATGACTTTTTCATTGTATTTTCTTTTATTTTACTTTCTTCCAACTTTTATTTTTTTTAATTCCTCATTTTTTTCTTCTCTACCTCTTTCTCTGTGGTAGAAATGGAACTGTCCTCAAATAGATGGTGGTAGTAAATACATAACTGTGATTATATTGGGAATCACTGATTGCTTACTTAGGATGGATTGTATGATGTGTAAATAAAACTGTTTAAATAATAAACAGAGGGATAAAAGTGCTGGAGAAAAAGTGGAGAGAGGGATGTACCTATTCACTGCTGGTGGGGAAGTAGAATAACGCAGCCTATCTTGAGGGCAGTGTGGTGGTTCCATAGGAAGCTAAGTATGGGGTTGCCATATGGTCCTGCATGTATACTTGGAGGAACTGAGAGTGGACATTTGCACACTGGTGTCTGTGGTGGCAAAAAGAGTATGCTGAGTGAAATAAGCCAGAAATGAAAAATCAAACATTATAATACCTCCCTAATATGGACTAACAATAATGTGCAACTTCTGAGAATTGAATCTGGGAGTATGGATTATCAGAGGAAGGCTTACTGTAAAGGCTCCTAGACTGTAAAGTCTTAATAGCAGTCACATCTATTCATGAATTGTAATGGTTATTTCTAAATTCCGAGCTGTTCATGTGTGACCTGCTCGGTCCCTCGAGCTTCGGGTGTCTGTTTGGCACCTGGGACTCGGAGTCAGAGTTCGGCAGCTGTGAGTGTCAGCACTGCCCCATGAAGCAACTGTTAACGAGGCGGAAAAGGAGATCAAACTTTGATTGGAGATATGAACGAAATGGACTTGGTTGAGACTGGGGTAGATCAGACTAAAGTGTAGACGATGATATTGACTGTGTTTTAAAACTTCGGCTTCTTTGTGGGACCAAAGGAAGAGATGTTTATTTGGTGCAAAATCTGTATTTTCTCTAGCACACTATATAATGTAACTTGTATGGTTAGTTTACTCAAACACCATAATTACATGGACCCTTGAATAGGGAGTGAGATCAGGTTGATTTGTATAGGTTAGTGTGAAGCCCCGATACATCCCAGAGTAATTTGCACAGAGAATAAAAAGAATTTGCAAAGCCCCATTGAGGGAATGGGGGAAAATGTTGGAAATATTAAACTTCCCTACTTGGGGAATTCCTGATATTTTCACAAGCATTGGGGACTACCAGTTTAGTAGGCCAAGCCCTCGATCTTGGGGTTTGCCTTTATGAAGCTTGTTACTGCAAAGGAGAGGCTAAGCCTATTTGTAATTGTGCCTAAGAGTCACTCCCAGAGAACCACTTCTGTTGCTCAGATGTGGCCTCTCTCTAAGCCAACTCAGCAGGTGGACTTGCTGCCTTCCCCCCTCCGTGAGATATGATTCCCAGGGATGTAGATCTTCCTGGCAATATGGGACGTGACTCCCAGGGATGCACCCAGCATAATAGGATTGAGAAAGCCTTCTTCCCAAAAGGGGGAAGAGAAATGAAACAAAATAAAATTCCAGTGGCTGAGAGATTTCAAATGGGGTCAAGAGGTCATTATGGAGGTTACTCTGAAGCATTCTATAGCTACCCCTTTTTAGTTTTTAGTTTTATTAGAATAGCTGGAAGGATACCTGAAACTGTGGAACTGCAATCCAGCATCCATGATTCTTGAAGATGAGTGTGTAACTATATAGCTTATACGGTATGACCGTGTAATCGTGAAAACCTTACGGCTCATACTCCCTTTATCCAGTGTATGGACAGATGAGTAGAAAAATGGGGAAAAAAATTACATGAATAATAGTGGGGAAGGAGGGATATGGGATGTTTTGGGTGTTCTTTTTTACTTTCATTTTTATTCTTATTTTTACTTTTAGTTTTTGGAGTAATGAAAATGTTCAAAAATGACTGTGGCGATGAATGCACAACTAAATGATGATTCTGTGAGCAACTGTTGTATACTTTGGATGGTTGCATAGTGTGTGAATATATTTCAATCAAATTGCATTAAAAATGTCAATACTACTCAGTAATTTATAGATTCAATGCAATCCCATTCAAAATTCCAATAACCTTCTTTGCAGAAAAGGAAAAGCTAATCATCAAATTTATTCGGAAGCTAAAGCAGTTTTTTTAAATTAGGCAATAATTTTCAGTTTACTAGAGGAAACAGACTTGCAATATAGTCTGCATGAATGCAAAGTACTCCATCTATAGCAACTGGGCAAAGGGGGAAAAAGGCATACATTGGAAAAAAAACAATTTTCTTGAAATAAAAAAATCAAACCAATATTATAAAGGAAAAAAAAAAAAAGAAAAAAAAGAAAACTCCCAAACCACCCCATACACACCTACACAGCTACCATTACACACCTATAAGAATAGCTAAAATTAAAAAGACTGGCCATACCAAAGATTGGCAAGGATGGGGAGGAACTGGAACTCTCATATACTTCCAGAAATGTAAAATGGCACAACTACTTTGGAAAAGAGTTTTTAAAAAGTTAAACATATACCTACCATATGATCTAGCTATTCCATTCCTAGGCATTTACCCCAGAGAAAAGAAAATACACGTCTATACAAAGAATTACACATAAATATTTATAGGCCCTTTATTTGTAATAGACAAAAACCGGAAACGACCCAAATGTCCATCAACAGGTGAATGTATAAAAAAATTGTGATACATCCATATAATGGAATATGACCCAGGCATAAAAAAAAGAATGAATTTTTGATATATATACAACAACAAGAATGAGTCTCAAAATAATTATGGTAAGTGAATGAAGCTAGACAAAAGAAGAGTATTTACTGTATGGGTCCATCTGTATAATACCCTAGAAAAGCCAGATTAGTGGTTGTTTCGTGGGGTGTGGGGAGGAGTGGGAGAAAAGGACTACAAAAGGGCACAAGGAAACCTTTTTTTGTTACTTTTTTGTTTTTGATGGTGATGGTTTCGTGGGTATACATATATGTAAAAACTTACCAAACTGTACATTTTAAATACATGCAGTTTATTGTGTATCAATGATATCTCAAAAAGTTGTTTGTAAAAAAGGGGGGGAATTCCTCTACATGACAAAAAGGTACCTTATCCAAGGTTAGGCAACAAGTGACAGACTGGAAGAAAATAACTGTCCACATTAATACCAAGAATATATGTAAAAATATGATAAATCAGTAAGAAAAAAAAACATTTCCTCCATTAGGAAAAAATAAAGAAAGAAAATAAACAGGCAAAATGACAGAAGAAATATAAATGATCAAACATAGACGTGAATAGATGTTCAATCACACTAGTAATCAGGAAAATGAAAATTAAAACTACTGTTGCAAGAGCAAAAAATTAAAAGATTGAGATCAAGTGCTGATGAGGGTTTTAAGAAACAGAGAAAACAGATACTCTTAGACATTGTTGGTTGGAATAAACTTAGTACAGTGCATCAATTATGGAACATAATATAGCAGTTAAATGAAATTAGGTACATGATAATAATTAGTATTATAAAATAAGTAATATTTATTGTTTCCTATAAGCCAGGCCCTGTTTTATATAGTCTACTTGTACTAACTTATTTAGCCTTCACAACAATCATTTGAGTGAGTACTATTATTATTCTCCGCTTTACAAATGAGGAAACTGAGGCACAGAACAGCAAATAAAGGGCAGAGTAGGGATCCGCTCTCCAATATTCTGGCTCCAGAGCTACTGTTCTTAAACCTCTACAGAAGAGCATCTTGGTTTACTCACATGAAAGAATCTCCAAGACATATTATTAAAAGCAAGTTGGACAATACACATAATATAATACCATTAGTAGTTTTAAAAATCCACAAAACAACATAACTATATCTATCTCCAGAAAAAGAACTGAAAGGATACATAAAACTGGAAGCAATGGTTTCTCTCTGGAAAAGGGACTGAGGGATTCAGACTGGAGGTGAGAGGTAGTTAAGGGGGACTTCTGCTTTATCTGTACTGTTTGATTTTCATACCATGAGAATGTATTAGGGTATTACTTGTATAACAAGATTTTTTAAGATTAAAAAACCCAAAACACTGATCCAGTGCAATCTTCTCTCCACTGAACGCACACCTTACTTCTAAAATGTCCCTCATCCTGTTTGTCTTGGAATCTTTTAAAGGAGAGAGCACCCTACTTCCCCAAAGTAGCCTCTACCATTATTCAAGGCAGCTTACATGGTAGTAATTTTTCCTTATAGTCAACCAAATATTTCTTTCCAACCACCATTCATTGGTCCTAATTCTGCCTTCTGTCAAACAAGCAAGAGTAACACTAATCCATCTGTGTCAGGGGTCTCCAAGATCACCTGCAGGATCGATGATTTGCTAGGATGCCTCCCAGGACCAAGCATACAGTTGTACTCACAGCTATACTCATTACAGCCAAAGGACACAAAGCAAAATAGCAAAGGGAAAAGGCACATGGAATAAAGTCCAGAGGATATCAGGCGTAAGCTTCCATGAATCTTCTCCCAGGTGAGTCACACAGGCACTTAATTTCTCCAGCGTAAGTTGTAACAGTACATATGAAATATTCTCAACCTGAAGTTTATTAGAGATTCCATGCCCAGGGTTTATTGGGGACTGGTCATGTAGGCATCTTCTACCTAGCACATGCCAAAATTCCAGACTCCCAGCAAAGAAAAGTGGGTGTTCAATTTAAACCACATTGTTCATACAGTCTAGGTGCAGTGAGCCAATCTTATCAGAGAATGGTGGGAATCCTTCTAAAACCCAAGTTCCCAGATGCCAGCCAAGGGCCAAGCTTGCAATCAGGCCTTTCTAAAGATAGCAGTCTCAGGCCTGCTATGTTAACTCTTTTTTTTTTTTTTAGCACTCCATCTTTTTCCATATTCTTTTTAATATTTACAGGCAACTCTATTATTATGTCTTCCCTTAGTCTTTAGTTCTCAGTTATCAATGATCAACTGTTTCTATAAAAGTTTCCAGACTTTTCATCCATGTTGGTCACCCTCATATGAATGTTGGCTTGACCATGTTCCTCTTAAAACATGAAGCCAAAAGTATAATAATTTGACCATAAAAAGGATACAGGCATACCTCAGAGATATTGTGGGTTTGGTTTCAGACCACAGCAGTAAAGCAAATATTGCAATAAAGCAAGTCACATGAATACTTTGTTTTCCCAGTGTATATAAAAATTATGTTTACCCTATACTTTAGTTTATTAAGTATGCAATGGTATTATGTCTAAGAAAAACAACGTACATATCTCAATTAAAATGTGACACAGAAACACAAAATGAGAACATGCTGTTGGTAAAATGGTGCAAATAGACTTACTCGATGTAGGGTTGCCACAAACCTTCAATTTGTAAAAGATGCAATATCTGAAAAGTGCAATAAAATGAGGTGCAATAAAATGAGGTGTGTCTGTATTACATTTTTATTAATGCAGTATACCTGAAACTATCAAACTACAACCCAGAACCCTTGAATCTCGAAGACAATTGTATAAAAATGTAGCTTATGAGGGGTGACAATGGGATTGGGAAAGCCATAAGGACCACACTCCACTTTGTCTAGTTTATGGATGGATGAGTAGAAAAACAGGGGAAGGAAACAAACAGACAAGTTACCCAGTGTTCTTTTTTACTTCAATTGCTCTTTACTTCAATTGCTCTTTTTCACTTTAATTATTACTCTTGTTATTTTTGTGTGTGTGCTAATGAAGGTGTCAGGGATTGATTTAGGTGATGAATGTACAACTATGTAATGGTACTGTGAACAATGGAATGTACGATTTGTTTTGTATGACTGCGTGGTATGTGAATATATCTCAATAAAATGAAGATAAAAAAAATAAAAAAAAAGCTGCATTACTAATGAGTGGTGTGTTGACTTGGCAGACAACTAAAATTCACAGAAACTAGAGCTAGAGGATAAACATAAGCCAGAGCCTATTAAACTCATATTCTACTGCACTATATTTATAATCCCATTGATGGCATTTTGTTTGTTTCAGCACATCTATCAGGATGATCTTGAATCATAATTCTATCATCTACCTCAGACTGACCATTCTTTCTAGCTTTCTGCCATATGCAAATGATTGGGCATTGTGGAGCCAGGGTGCAATTCAAATCCTAGTGCTGCTATTCACCAGCATTGTGACCTGGAGCAAGTTAGCTGAAACCTTCTATGTGACACTGTTCCCTCATATGTAAAAACTGGGAATAATAACTGTACCTCTCATAGAGTTGTTCAATGAAATAAACAAGACAACACATGTAACAAGCCTAGTTTGGAGTCGGGCACATCTAAATTATTGATAAGAATGATAAACAGGTCAGGATTAAGGGCAAAAAGCTCCATGACACTTTTTGATGAATTCTTTCAGTGATGACATCAATCAAAATTCTTTGAGAACATCAATTCAACCAGATTTATACTTAATTATTATATACATAAATCCAATACAAAAAGCCTCATGATATAAAAGCAATAAAATATTATTATCAATTTTTAGAGAAGTTAAGAGACCACAGTCTGTAAACACAATCTTCTGACATTTGACAGAAACCTCTGACAAGAAGAAAGAACCAGGGAGGCGGGGCAAGATGGCGGAGTGGTGAGGAGCAGAATTTCGTCTCTCCCCTAGAGCAGCTGGCAATTACCCAAGAACTATATGAAACAGTGTTTTCGGGGTCTCCACTAACCAGTCACACATTGGACACAAGTTTGGAATTGGAGGAAAAGCTGAGATCGCAGCGAACATTGTAAGTTCCCCAGACCAGGGGTCTGGCGCCCCTCCCCACCCAGACCTCACAGACTGTCTTGCTGCTGGCTCCCTGAAAGGGGGGGAAAAAAAACACAAAAAACAGCAATCTGCTGAGGGCAAGAAGGGAGGCTCAACCCAGCCTCAACTGCAAAATTAATTAACAAATTAATTGACTAACTTTGGGAGCTGGGGTGCTGAAGAAGGGCTGGGCTCTGAGAAGTGGGAGCACGTAAAAGCAGGCACCCATTCCCAGACTCCAAAAAAGCCATTTTTTTCCTACATTTTGTCCCTTCTGGCTTCTCACTGATCCCTTATCTTTTTGTATTTCAATAGCCCCTGGCAGGGGTGGAACTGAAGCGGTTGGAGAGTAATTATCAGACAATAGCCCAAAGCATATCTTTAAATGCTCTATTCTGACACTGACAAAACTTCCAGGCTGGGGAAAGACTTTTAAAAGAGACTTTTTTTTTTTTTTTTCCCTTTTTTCTTTTTCTTGATTTCTTTTCTTTTTTTTTTTTTTAATCTAAAAGTAACATATGTGGTTATTTTCCATCGGAAAGCCCAGGTTGAGGGCCTAGGCTGGGCTTGGGGGAGACAGAGTACCCACAGTGTCTTTGAATTCCGTATTCACTTCTGAAGGCCTCCACCCCCGTCTTTAATTGGCAACTCAGGCTGACCAAGGAATCTACCTGGAGAGGCCCCAAAGAGGAGAGGGGAGAAGGGAATAGTGCCCCTGAGAGACAACTGAAGTTCTGAGGATTGGGAGAGTGGAGGGAGGTCCAGTTCAACTGGCAGTCCTCCTTCTGGGAATTCAGACCCCAGGGGCTGGAATTCAGATTCTGGCTTCAGTCAGCCACGCCCCTGGCAGGATCAGAGTCACCAGGAGAACTAAAGGCTCCATACCTCCTTACACTGGCGGGGGAGCTGCGGGCTGGCCAGCGCCACCTGCTGGACAGGAGAGGAAAAGCACCAATTCTAAAGGCCTCATAGGAGGGTCTCATTCTCAGGAAAACTCCATACCCTCCCAATGAGACCTGGGCCTCACTAGACTGGGAAAATCTGACTAGGGTCGATCATATCTGAGGAGACCCACTCACAAAAAGGTCACATAGAGGCAGAGCAAGAAACAGAAAAAACAAGAGGGGAAAAATTCTGATCAACTAAATAGAATCTAAGTTAGAGGTCTAGAATAAGTTGAACTGAATAACAGAGGCCAGAGAACAAAGCCAACCAACAAGAAAACCACTAGGTAAAAGACAGAAAACAAGCTCCAAAATAAACTAATCAAGAGAATCAGATGCCTAGACAACTTAAGATAACAAGCCATACCAGGAAACACGAAAACATGGACCAGCCAAAGGAACAAACTAATAGCTCAGCTGAGACACAGGAGTGGAGGCAACTAATGCTAAATAAATTTGATGAAATGAAGGAAGATATAGCAAAAGAGCTGAAGGATATGAAGAAGACACTGGCTGACCATAAAGAAGAATGCATAAACTTAAAAAAACAAATGGCAGAACTCATGGGCATGAAGGCCACAATGGAGGAGATGAAAAACACAATGGAGGGACACAACAGTAGATTTGAACAGGCAGAAGAAAGGATCAGTGAACTGGAAGACAGGTCATTTGAATTCATACACACAAAAGAACAGCTGGTGAAAAAAATGGAAAAATATGAGCAGGGTCTTAGGGAGCTGAGTGACAACATGAAACGCACAAATATACGTGTTATGGGTATCCCAGAAGGAGAAGAGAGGGGAAAAGGGGCAGAAAGAGTAATAGAAGACATATTCACTGAAAATTTCCCAACTCTTATAAAAGACAGAAAATTAGAGATTCAAGAAGTACAATGTACCCCAAATAGAATAGATCCCAATAGACCTACTCCAAGACACTTACTGGTCAGATTGTCCAATGTCAAAGACAAAGAGAGGATTCTGAAAGCAGCAAGAGAAAAGCAATCCATCACATACAAGGGAAGGTCAATAAGACTATGTACAGATTTCTCTGCAGAAACCATGGAGGCAAGAAGACAGTGGCATGATATATTTAAGATACTGAAAGAGAAAAACTGCCAACCAAGTATTCTATATCCAGTAAAACTTTCCTTCAAAAATGAGGGAGAGATTAAAACATTTTCAGACAAACAGACACTGAGAGAGTTTGTGAATAAGAGACCGGCACTACAAGAAATACTAAAGGGAGTGCTACAGGCTGATAGGATAAGACAGGAGAGAGAGAGTTGGAGAAGAGTGCAGAAATGAAGATTATCAGGAAAGGTAAAAGGAGAGGAAAAAATAAGATATGACATATAAATTCCAAAAAACAAAATGGTAGTAGAAAGTACTGCCCTTACAGTAATAACACTAAATGTAAATGGATTAAACTCCCCAATAAAAAGACACAGACTGGCAGAATGGATTAAAAAACAGGACCCATCTATATGCTGTCTACAAGAAACTCACTTTAGACACAAGGACAAACACAGACTGAAAGTGAAAGGTTGGAAAAAGATATTTCATGCAAACAACAACCAGAAAAAAGTGGAAGTAGCTATATTAATATCAGACAAGTTAGACTTCAAAAGCGAAACAATCAAAAGAGACAAAGAAGGACACTATATATTAATAAAAGGGTCAATTCATCAAGAAAACGTAACAGTCATAAATATTTATGCACCAAACAAGAATGCCCCAAAATTCATGAGGCAAACGCTGCGATCACTGAAAGGAGAAATAGATACCTTTACAATAATAGTTGGAGACTTCAATACACCACTCTCATCAATGGATAGAACATCTAGACAGAGGATCACTAAAGAAACAGAGATGTTGAATTGTATGATAAATGAACTAGAATTGACGGACATTTATAGAACACTACATCCAACAACAGCAGGATACACTTTTTTCTCAAGTGCTCATGGAACATTCTCTAGGATAGACCACATGTTGGGTCACAAAGCAAGTCTCAACAAATTTAAAAATATTGATATTACACAATCTTCTTATCACCTACCAGATACTAGTGTGAAGAGTAAGAAATAAAAATAGACTAGACTGGCAAGAAAATGTCTCTCTGTCACTGAGAAGATAATTTCAACCATTTAAGAAATTCCTGCCCATGTCAGAATTCTGGCAGAATATAAGATGAACCCACTCCTGTGCTGTAATCTTAAGCAAGACAATACAATGAAAATAAAATGTCCAAATGGTAATCAAAATGCAATAGGAAAAAAAATGAAGTATTTTTAAGACTTCATCTATCTATATATATGTATATATATTTATTGAGATTGTTCATATACCATACAATTATCCAAAGATCCAAAAATGTACAATCAATTGCTCACAGTACCATCATATAGCTGTGCATCCCTCACCACAAATTTTTTTTCAATTTCTAGAACATTTTCATTACTCCAGAAAAGAAATAAAGACAAAGAAAAGGAAACTCAAATCCTCCCAAACCCCTAACCACCACCACCCCCTCCATTACTGATTCATAGTTTTGGTATAGTACATTTGTTACTATTGATGAAAGAATGTTAAAATACTACTAACTCTAGTATATAGTTCGCAATAGGTATATATTTTTTCCTACATGCCCCTCTATTATTAACTTCTAGTTATACTGTCATACATTTGTTCTACTTCATAAGAGAGATTTCTAATATTTGTATAGTTAATCAGGACATTGTCCACCACAAGATTCACTGCTTTATACGTTCCCATCTTTTAACCTCCAACTTTCCTTCTGGTGATATGCCTGACTCTAAGCTTCCCCTTTCCACCACATTCACACACCATTCAGCATTGTCAGTTATTCTCACAATGTGCTACCATCACCTCTGTCCATTTCCAACGTTTAAGTTCACCCTAGTTGAACCTTCTGCTCATAACAAGCAACCGCTCCTCATTCTTTAGCCTTGCTCTATATCCTGGTAACTTATATTTCATGTCTATGAGTTCACATATTATAATTAGCTCATATAAGTGAGACCCTGCAATATTTGTCCTTATGTGTCTGTCTTATTTCACTCAATATAGTGCCCTCAAGGTTTCTTCATCAACCCATTTTTTTTAAGAGTCCTGTTCACACACCCTACATTCCATCCTAAGTAAACAATCAATGGTTCCCTGTATAGTCATGTATTTATGTATTCACCACCATCGCCTCTATCTATATAAGGACATCTCCATTTCTTCCACAAAGGAGGACAAGTCAAAGAAGGGTAGGAGAGACAAAAGAAAAAGAAAATAGAAAGAGAGAGAGAGAAAAAAAACAAAACATGACAGCTAGGAAGCAACAAAAGGAAAGATAGCATCAAACTAAAGTAGAATAGTCAGACAACATCACCAATGCCAAGAGTTCCATACCCTTCCCCTATGTCCGCCCCCCCATATGCATTTAGCTTTGGTATATTGCCTTTGTTATATTAAAGGAAGCATAGTATAATGTTTCTGTTAATTACAGTCTCTAGTTTTCATTGATTGTATTTCCCCCCCCAATCCCACCCTATTTTCAACACCTTGCAATGTTGACATTCATTTGTTCTACCTCATGTAAAAACATATTTGTACCTTTTATCACAATTGTTGAGGAACCCTAGGTTTCACTGAGTTATATAGTCCCAGTCTTTATCTTTCCTCTTTCCTTACGGTGTTCCATATGCTCCTAACCTTCCACTTTCAACCATACTCACAGTCATCTTTGTCCAGTTTACTTACATTACTGTGCTACTATCTCCCAAAATTGTGTTTCAAACTTCTCACTCCTGTCTTTTCCTTTCTGTCTCAAGTGCTCCCTTTAGTGTTTCCTGTAGAGCAAGTATCTTGTTCACAAACTCTGTCATTGTCTGTTTGTCAGAGAATGTTTTAAGCTCTCCTTCATATTTGAAGGACAGTTTTGCTGGCTATAGGATTCTTGGTTGGTGGTTTTTCTCTTTCAGTATCTTAAATATATTATCACCCCACTTCCTTCCTGCCTCCATGGTTTCTATTGAGAAATCTGCACATAGTCTTATTAAGCTTCCTTTGTATATAACAGATCGCTTTTCTGTTGTTGCTTTCAGGAATCTCTCTTTATCTTTGATATTTGATAATCTGATTATTAAGTGTCTTGGTGTAGGCCTATTCAGATCTATTCTGTTTGGGTACGCTGCACTTCTTGGATCCATAATTTAATGTCTTTTGTAAGAGATGGGAAATTTTCATTGACTATTTCCTCCATTATTGCTTCTGCCCCTTTTCCCTTCTTTTTTCTTTCTGGGACACCCATGACATGTTCATTCCTGCATTTAGTGCTGTCATTCAATTCCCAGAGATGTTGCTCATATTTTTCCATTCTTTTCTCTATCTGTTCTTTTGTGCATAGGCTTTCAGGTGCCTTGTTCTCCAGTTCCTGAGTGTTTTCTTCTGCCTCTTGAGATCGGCTGTTGTATGTCTCCATTGTGCCTTTCATCTCTTGTGTTGTGCCTTTCGTTTCCATAGACTCTGCCAGTTGCTTCTTTGAACTTTCGATTTCTACCTTATGTACACCCAGTGTTTTCATTATATGCTTCATCTCTTTTGCCAAATCTTCCCTAAACATTTTGAACTGATTTAGCATTAGTTGTTTAAATTCCTGTATCTCAGGTGAAGTGAAAGTTTGTTACTCTGACTGGGCCATTTCGTTTCCATAGACTCTGCCAGTTGCTTCTTTGAACTTTCGATTTCTACCTTATGTACACCCAGTGTTTTCATTATATGCTTCATCTCTTTTGCCAAATCTTCCCTAAACATTTTGAATTGATTTAGCTTTAGTTGTTTAAATTCCTGTATCTCAGGTGAAGTGAAAGTTTGTTACTCTGACTGGGCCATAACTTTGTTTTTCTTAGTGTAGGTTGTAGTTTTCTGTTGTCTAGGCATCTGGTTTCCTTGGTTACCCAAATCAGGTTTTCCCAGACCAGAATGGGCTCAGGTCTTAGAAGGAGGCTACAGTATCTGGTTTCCCTGACAGTGGCTTAGAAGATTGATACACCCTGTGAGGCCTCAAGTCACTGTGCTTTTCTGCCCAGCAGGTGGCACCTGCAGCCTGTAGCTCCAGACTGGTGTAAGGAAGTGTGGCCTGTGGCTGTTTTCCCCCAGGCTCTGGGGTCTGGTTCTGAATGGAAACCGGGTAGTAGAGCTTGGCACCAACTCTTTCCTCTTAGGGATGATACACCCCCCTAGGGAGAGGTCATTTGCATTTGAATAGTCTCTCTGCCTGTGATCTCTGCCCTTGTCTGGGTCAGAGCACTGGGAACTGAAAATGGCTGAGGCTTTCTCCACTGAGCCAAAAAAGGGACAGAAATCCCCTCTTCAGGGCCAGGTTGCGGCCACCCTCAGTTTCACATGTTGGCCAGAGACAGCACCCGATCCTCTGGGCTCCCCCTCCCCCCCAGAGAGGTCCTCTGGCTCTCCAAGGTCAGTCGTCACCAAAAGCCTCTGTCTACTTGTTGGGGATTTGTAGCTTGTATTGAGCAGTCCATGTTTGTTAATTAAAACTGCAGTTGGAGCAAGCTATATTTGTTTGCTTGGAGAGTAGTGCTCTCTATCACTGAGAGGCTTTGCAGTTCAGACCAAGAGGAGAGGAGGCTACTGGCTCGGTTCTGAAGTTTTTACTTGCAGATTTTATGCTGTGATCTCTGGCATTCCTCCCAATTCAGGTTGGTGTATGATGAGTGGAGAGTCACATTTTCCCCCCACAGTTATTCTAGATTATCTACTAGTTGTTCCTGGTTGTTATTAGTTGTTCCAGGGGAACTGAGTAGCTTCCACTCTTCTCTATGCCACCATCTTCCTCCTCATTCAAGACTTCATCTTTTATTAATAAGAAAAATCAACAACTTTCACCAAGAAGTCTGGTGAAGAACAAATGCCTGTGGCACTTGTTATGTGTAATCAGAAGAGCTAAACCTCTTAGATGAAATATATAACATCTGGAATATTCACCTGAATGATGTGCAAAGCATCAAATGCATACTTCGTTAACAAACTTTAAAAACTGTTATCTAACTTCTATACATAGTCCTTGTTACTTTTATCCTTATTAACCCAGTCATTCCTAAATTTTTCCAAGAAAAGATTCATCAGTTACATATGGATTTTCAAGGATGAAGGGATACATCTAAACAAATGACTGCTATACAACTAGCAAGCTAACAGTTCAATTAATGAATATCCACAATGCAGTCCTATTTATAGTCAAATATGAATTCTAAAATTGACCTATTCTAAAAGTGCATTGGAGATGTCACAATAGCTTGGTATGCTATTAGGAGAACAGCTGCAGATGCATTCAGATCTGGGTTCAGATCTTTGCTCTGCAATTAACTGTGCAATTCTGGGCAAGTTACATAAATTGCTCTAAGACTGTTTCCTTAGTTGTAAAATGGAGACAATATGTACCTCTTAAGCCTTTGGAGAGGACAGATTATGACATATGTTTAAAGTGCTCAAGACAGTGCTGAGTATACCACCACTGATCAATGAAATGGCAGCTAAAATAACTCTCATTAGTGCTATCTTATCCCATCTTAACTCTGCATAAATTATTTACCCCTAAACGAAAATACTATTTCATATTCATTTCTCCTGAATTGCTTCCAGTTTTGGGAAGACTAATTTCAGGTTTTTGTTGCGAATTATATTCTTAGCTTTCAAATTCTTCATCCAAGTGAGTGTTAAACATATAAAATAGCTAGAGCTAGCACTTAATGAGAATCTACTATGTGCCTGGTGCTCTTCTAAGCACTTCACAGTTATTAACTCATTTAATCCTCACAATAATTCTAGGAGGTACAGACTAGAAACATTCACATTTAACAGCTGAGTACAAAGAGGTCAAGGAACTTGCCCAAGGGCACCCAGTTAATAAGTGGCAAAGTCAAGATTTGCAAACCAACTACAGAGATGTAGAGCCTGTGTTCTTAATTGTTCCAGCACACCACCGCTTACATGGGCTCACGTGAAAAGTCACTTTGGGATGCCAGATGTTACTAACGTTGACTCAGGCTTTGAGCTGTTCAGAAGCTCTGATGCCTATTATTTCAGGTGCTCCTCACAACATTTAAGAGCAATCATCCCCATTTTACAGATGGAGAAATTTCAGAAAAGTTAAGAGATTTGGTTAAGGTCAATAGGAATATGTGGGAGAGGCCCGGATCTCAGCTTTGCTACTTATTATCTATGTGAATCTATCATCTTTCTGAGCCTTGCTCAACTGTAAAATGTAAACAATATCCTCTCTGTAGTATGAAGGCAAGAAGTAAAGCAGTAGATATTTGTAAAGCCTCTAGCACAGAGCCTTGTATATAAAAAGTGCTCAATAAACGTAAGACACCCCCCCCACCCCATCTTGTTCTCCTTGTTAGGACTCCCTAGCACATTATTCCTTCCAAACTCCAGGATACTACTTCTCAATACTTCCTCACCAACTGTGTTAACAGATGGGTGGCACAGAACATGAGTTTTTGGTGATTACCATGTGATACCAAATCAGACACTTCAGTGAGGTCCAGCTATATTATGCAGTTTTAACAAACTTCCTCCCTTTTGTCCATATGGCCTATCAATTTATCAAAGAAGAAAATAAAATTGGTCTATCAAGATTTGTTCTTTATAAAATTATGCTTAATGTTCCCCAATACCTTCTGTTCTTTTAGGTTATTGTCAAATGATTTATCTGATTTGTTCTAGTTTCTGACCAGGCATTGTTCAAAATTAAGTTGACCTTATAATTTCCAAAGTTATCTTTTTCTCCTTAAAAAAAAAAGTACGCCTTTTTCTATCACCAGGTGCTTTTCCTATTCACCATGAACTCTTGAAAATAAAAGCTCATTATCTTGGTATGAGGCACTTTTCCCTCACATTTACATATATAAAACACCTAATACTGAATTATAAGCACTGTTTATGTCAGATCAGTCAGTACTGCCAGTCTATTTGGAAGCATTTTCTTACGATAAAAATACTAGGAGGCAGCATAAAGCAAAATTGCTGTATAATTAATCTTTATTTTTTCCTTGGATATAAAGGATGTCATGAAGCACAAATTGTTGGCTTCCAAGTATCATTTAAAATACTCCTATGTTTTAAAGCAATCTAGAAGTGGATGTTAAAAGCCAAAGGAAAATTTTCAATCAAGTGTTGACTTCCTAAATCTGCTAATTCCCCAGCAAGCTAAAAGGCTTTTCTGGGGGAGGCAACAATCAGAAACACCACCAAGAAAAGGGGAACTGTGGGAGCAATTCATTTGTGTTTGGCACAATGAAGGTTCGCTACTGATTTGTAACACTATGAATTTAACAACTCTTCAAAGCCAGAAAAAGGTTTGGACACGAGCAGCTTTTAAAGAAGCTTCTGCTGAGGAGTAGAACCTAACACTGAATTAAAAAACCTCTTAATAGTTGCTAAAGTACAGGCATTGCATCGTGGGACAGAGAACATCTTCTTGACCAAAACGGGGATGTGAAAGGAAATGAAATAAGCTTCAGTGGCAGAGAGATTCCAAAAGTCGCCGAGAGGTCACTGTGGTGGGCACTCTTATGCACAATTTAGACAACCCTTTTTAGGTTCTAAAGAATTGGGGTAGCTGGTGGTGGATACCTGAAACTATCAAACTACAACCCAGAACCCATGAATCTCAAAGACAATTGTATAAAAATGTAGCTTATGAGGGGTGACAATGGGATTGGGAAAGCCATAAGGACCACACTCCCCTTTGTCTAGTTTATGGATGGATGAGTAGAAAAATAGGGGAAGGAAACAAACAAACAGACAAAGGTACCCAGTGTTCTTTTTTACTTCAATTGCTCTTTTTCACTTTAATTATTATTCTTGTTATTTTTGTGTGTGTGCTAATGAAGGTGTGAGGGATTGATTTAGGTGATGAATGTACAACTATGTAATAGTACTGTGAACAATCGAATGTACGATTTGTTTTATATGACTGCGTGGTATGTGAATGTATCTCAATAAAATGAAGATTAAAAAAAAATAAAGTACAGGCATTGTTTAAGAAAATAAAATATAACCTGTCACTTGATTTATTAAAAAAAAAAGCACTGAGCTCCATTCAGGTATTTGGCTTTGTTCATTCATTCTTTGTTGATCTAACTTTATGAAAAAGGGATGGGGAATTATTGTTTTTTTTTTTTGTGTGTGTGTGTGTGTGTGCTCAAGTTTAGGCATCTATGAACAACAATATTCTCTGTCATAGCAAACTCATGATTTTGACAAAAAGATAAATGAAACAACAGCTGTTAAAACAATGTTTGAAATTTAAAGTGTAGGTCAACGCAAGATTTAGTTGTCTTTTTTAAACTTGTAAGCATCAGTGATGAAATTATTTCAATGGTGCCAGCCCCACTAGCCAAATACACATGATTGACAAGGTAACTTAGTGACAATATTTTCTTAGCCCTTTATGGAAATACATTTATCAAGAAATACGAATTTTAATCTTATCTGCTAGTTCTCATTAATTCTGTTTTAAATATTCTTGTAATTATATATTTGTATAATTTAATACTCATAATAAATCCAATATAATTCATTTAATTAAAAAGTGAAAAATTGGAACATTATTTCATAAAACCACTAGGATCTCAGACATTTTATATTAAGAATAGCTCATTGGGCAGAGACATAAATGGACATTTGCAAACTGTTGTTCATGGAGATAGTAATCATGAGTTGCAATGGGTGGAGGTAACCTAAGGGTACATTGACTGAGGAACAGAATGGTGAACTGTGGTGTGTGCATACAATGGAATATTGAGCAACTACGAGAAGGAGTGAAGCTGTGAAACACACTATGAGGTGAATGAATCCTGTACACGGTATTTGAGTGAAGTACATCAGAAATAAAGGCAAACACTATAATGCCTCACAATATGGACTAACTACAATGTGTAAACTCAGAACTGAATCTTAGAACATAGCCTAACATGGACATCATTATGGTAATAGTCCCTAGATTGTAAGCTCTTACAGCAGTCAACTCTATTCCTGAATTGTAATGCCTATCTCTAAACTTTGAGATGCTGATCCCTTAGTGTGTAACCTGATTGGTCTCTGCAACAATGCGTATCTCTGAGCCATCTGAAGCTCAGAGCTAGAGCTCGGCAAATATGAATGTCAGTATTAGTGCATAGGCAACTATAGAAAAAAAAGCTGAAAAACAGCCCAGACTTCAATTAGTGATATGAATGAAGCATATCTGGTTAAGTCTAGGGCAAACCGGGCCAAAGGGTAAAGGTTGAAACTGACTGTGTTTTAAAACTTCAACTTCCATGTGAGACCAAGGGAAGAGATGTCTATTTGGTGCAGGATCTATATTTTCTAAACAGTATAACTCTACAGTCAGTTTGTTCAAACACCACAATTACATGGAACTTTGAAAAGGAAGTGAGATACGGTAGGTTAGTATAGGTTAGAGTGAAATAGTGGCACATCCCAAAGTAATCTGGGCAGAGAATAAAAAATATATTTACAGCCTTCTCCCACCCCCACCCCGAGGAGCTGGGGGAAGGTGCAGAAATGTTGGACTTCCTCACCTGGACTGGTGTTGATGTTGTCACAAACACTGGGACTGGCGGTTTGATGTGCTGAGCCCTCTATTGTGGGACTTGCCCTTATGAAGCTCGTTACTGCAAAGGAGAGTCTAAACTTGCATATAATTGTGCCTAAGAGTCTCCCCCTGAGTACCTCTTTGTTGTTCAGATGTGGCCCTCTCTCTCTCTCTAACTGAGCCCCCTCGGCAGGTGAACTCACTGCTCTCCCCACTATGTGGGTGACTCCCAGGGGTGTAAATCTCCCTGGCAACACAGGATATGACTCCTGGGGATGAATCTGGACCTGGCATCGTAGGATTGAGAATATCTTCTTGACCAAAAAGGGGATGCAAAATGAGACAAAATACTTTCAGTGGCTGAGAGATTTCAAATGGAGTTGAGAGGTCACTCTGGTGGACATTCCTATGCACTATATAGATAAAACCTCTTAGGTTTTAATGTATTGGAATAGCTAGAAGTAAATATCTGAAACTACCAAACTCCAACCCAGTAGTCTGGACTCCTGAAGACAATTATATAATAATGTAGATTACAAGGGGTGACAGTGTGATTGTGAAAACCTTGTGGATCACACTCCCTTTATCTAGTGTATGGATGGATGAGTAGAAAAATGGGGATAAAAACTAAATGACAAACAGGGTGGGATGGGGGGGATGGTTTGGGTGTTCTTTTTTTACTTTTATTTTTTATTCTTATTCTGACTCTTTCTGATGTAATGAAAATGTTCAGAAATAGATGGTGGTGATGAATGCATAACTATATGATCATACTATGAACAGTTGATTGTATACCATGGATGACTGTATGGTATGTGAATATATTGCAATAAAACTGAACTAAAAAAAAAAAACAATAGCTCATTGGAAAATGCCTGTAATTCCAGTTTTAAGAAAATAACTGTTATAAATTAAGATTAATGCCCCATAGTTGTCATTCAAACTAAGAAAGTCAAACACATTAATGGTTTCAAAAAAAAAAACAACATTCACACCACTGTCCCATGAGATACCTCAATTTACCTCATCTCCCTTCAGAACTTCAGTGCCATCAAATTCACGAGTCTGATTTGTCTTCACTGATGATTCCCTCTCTAGGCTGGCTAGCTTCTCCTTTGCCTCCTGAAGTTCCTCAGCTTTGGCTTCTTTTTTACGAGAAATGATGGATGCCTAATTGGTCATTAAACAAGAATAAAATAAGTTATACAATCAATTTTCTATTATCTTATGAAATTATCTATATTTTAGATTTTTACCAACATTTATTTCAGTACCAGGATGGTTTCTCCTGACCAATACACCGTGTGTCATGAACTACCATCACCAGTTATATATTCAGTTTGAGCATACAATGTACATTGAGAATCTACCCACATATACCGAGTAAGACAAAAGCCCTGAAAATATAGGTGATATTGTCAGAGAAACAAAAATGAAATAATGATAATAATAATAAAGTTTTGTCAAGTAACACTCAAATGCTAATGAAAATACATTCTAGGTAAGTAAATAGAAGCTAATACTGAGTCTATTGTTTTTTGTATATTCATTCTTCTGTATTCTTTCATTGGAAGAAAACAAGAATGCCTTATTCTCAAAACTACAAACACAAATCTTATCGGAGTTCCACATCTACACTTTAAAAATGAAATGTTGAGGAAGACAGCCTATTAGGTGAGGCAGAACATACTTCTCCAAGAAAGTAACTAGAGACGGGCCAGAGGACTCCCAGGAACATGGTTTCCGGGTGTGACAGCATAGAGGTTCCCCCATAGGACGTAGAAGGGACCTCGACAAAAATACAAGAGAGATGGTGCCTTGTGGGACTGGGGTGAGTTTGTTCCGGTGGGGTCCACCCCTTGGGCCAGCAGCAGTGAGACCGTTGCTGGGCAAGGAAGTGAGCAATGGCTGCCACATCTATACACCTACTGTGCCGGTTTGAATGTATTATGTCCCCCAGAAAAAGCCATATTCTTTGGTGCAATCTTGTGGGGCAGACAGAATAGTGGGGATTAAGTTGGAATGTTTGGATTAGGTTGTTTGCATGGAGATGTGCCCCACCCAGCTGTGGGAGGTGACTCTGGTGGGATACTCCCATGGAGGTGTGGCCCCACCCATTCGGGGTGGGCCTTGATCAGTGGAGCCATATAAATGAGCTGGCTCAAGGAGAGGAAACGGAATGCAGCTGTGAGTGACGTTTTGAAGAAGAGCAAGCTTGCTAGAGAGGAATGTCCTGGGAGAAAGCCATTTTGAAACCAGAACTTTGGAGCAGACGCCAGCCACATGCCTTCCCAGCTGCCTTCCTAGCTGGCAGAGGTTTTTCAGACGCCATTTGCCATCCTCCAGTGAAGGTACCTGATTACTGATGTGTTACCTTGGACACTTTATGGCCTTAAGACTGTAACTGTATAGCCAAATAAACCCCCTTTTTATAAAAGCCAGTCCATCTCTGGTGTTTTGCATTCTGCAGCATTAGCAAACTAGAACACCTATCTTGGCAGTTGGCTGGGGAGGTGATCCTCCACAGCCAAATGGCCGGGAGGGAACCCAGGAGGCAGAATTTGCTCTCCCCCAATGTAAGTCTGGGGCTGTACCAGCAAGAGGCGGGGAAAGGAGAGGGCACCATACTGCAGATCAGGAGCCCCTCCTACACCCCAGACTTGCAGGCAAACCGGCAGGCAGGGAGTGGGGCACATTCCATCTGCACGGTGCCCTTGAGCAATTCCCGCCTAACTGCTCATCTTGCAGCCCCAGGGCCAGCAGTCCCCAAAGAAGATAACTGGTGCGCTGACTGGTTCCCCAGCTGGTTTGGACTCCACCCACCACACCAGAGAAGTTCAAGAAAGACCAGCTTGAAAGCGCCACCTGCTGGTACGATTGGGAAACTGCACTCCAGCAAGCTATAGCTCTCCCAAATTATATATAAAAGCTCAAATAATCCTGTTTCCCAAAATAATCTTATCAAGACAAGCAACTGCCCCGAAGCAAACAGAAAATCACAAAGTACTTGAAGAATCCAGAAATACGGAAAAGCCAAATGAACAAATTAAAAAGCCGGAAAAGACACAAAATTTGGAGCAATTAATTAAAGATGTATAAAAAAATCTCCAAGACAACTTCAACAAGATGGCTAAAGACATAAAGGAAATCAAGAAGACTCTAGAAGAGCATAAAGAATTTGAAAGAGTAAATTAAAAAATAGCAGACCTTATGAAAATAAAAGACACTGTAGATCAATTTAAAAATATACTAGAGACACACAATGGCAGATTTGAAGAAGCAGAAGAAACAATAGGTGAACTAGAAGACAAAGTAATCAAATGTGAATGCAAAAAAGAACAAATGGATTTCAGTAAAATCGTGGCCAACAGGAAGCAAACAAACAAGAATCATTGGTGTCCCAGAAGAAGAATAGAAAGGTAAAGGGCTAGGAAGAGTGTTTCAAGACATAGTTGGGAAAAAATTCCCACAAAGAAATTGAAAGTTAAAGGATGGAAAAAAAATATTCCATGTAAGCTACAGCCAAAAGAAAGCAGGAGTAGCAATACTAATTTCAGATAATATTGACTTTAAATCCAAGGATGTCATAAGAGACAAAGAAGGACACTATATACTAACAAAAGGAACAATTCATCAAGTAGAAATAACAATGATAAATGTTTATGCACCCAATTAAGGAGCTCCAAGGTATATGAGACAAATATTGGCAAAACTGAAGGAAGCAATAGATGTTTCCACAATAATTGTGGGAGACTCAATACAGCTCTTTCTCCTATAGATAGATCATCTAGACAGAAGACCAATAAAGAAACTGAGAATTTAAATAATGTGATAAATGAATTTGACTTACTGGAAATATATATAGAACATTACATCCCAAACTACTAGGATATACATTCTTCTCTAGTGCTCATGGAACTTTCTCTAGGATAGATCATATGCTGGGGCATAAAACAAGACTCAATAAACTTAAAAAGATATTCAAAACACATTCTCTGACCATAATGGAATACAACTAGAAGTTAATAACTATCAAAGAACCAGAATACTCACAAGTATCTGGAGGTTAAACAACACACTCCTAAACAATCAATGGGTTAAAGGAGAAATTACTAAGTATCCAGAGACAAATAAAACTGAGGACACAACATATCAAAATTTATGGGATGCACTGAAGTGGTAATGCATACATTAAACAGGAAGAGCTAAAATCAAAGAACTAACGGAACAACTGAAGAAGTTAGAAAATGATCAGCAAACTATCCTAAAGCAAGTAAAAGAAAAGAAATAACAAGGATTAAGGCAGAAATAAATAATATGGGAAAAAAAAAAAAAAAACAAGAGCAAATAAATAAACCCAAAAGTTGTTTCTTTGAGAAGATCAACAAGATTGACAAACCTTTAGCTAGACTGACAAAGTCAAAAAGAGAGAAGACTCAAATACACAAAATAATAAACAAAAATTACTATGGATCCTGAAGAAATAAAAAATATCATAACAGGATAGTATGAACAACTCCATGCCAATAAACTAGATAATTTAGAGGAAATAGATAATTTTCTGGAAACATATGAACAACCTAGATTGACTAAAGAAGAAATAAAAGAACTCAACAGACCAATTACAAGTAAATAGATCCAATCAGTTATCAAAAAGCTTCCTACAAATAAAAGCCCAGGCCCAGACGGCCTCATAGGGGAATTCTACCAAACTTCCCAGAAAGAACTGACACCATGCCTACTTAAACTCTTTCAAAAAATTGAAGAAAATGGAACACCACGTAACTCATTTTATGAAGCCAACATCGCACTAATACCAAAACCAGGAAAAGATGCTACAAGAAAGGAAAACTACAGGCCAATTTCTCTAATGAATATAGATGTAAAATTTTTAAACAAAATACTTGCAAATCGAATTCAAAGACATATTAAAAAAATTATACACC
The DNA here is from genome assembly GCF_015220235.1 of Choloepus didactylus. Classification (NCBI taxonomy): domain Eukaryota; kingdom Metazoa; phylum Chordata; class Mammalia; order Pilosa; family Megalonychidae; genus Choloepus; species Choloepus didactylus. The sequence continues at coordinate 9,980,032 of NC_051329.1, read as the reverse complement.
CTGACCAAGAGGGGTTCATCCCAAGCTTGCAAGGGTGGTTCAACATAAGAAAATCAATTAATGTAATAAAACACACTAACAAAACAGAAGGGAAAAATCAAATGATCACCTCAATAGATGCTGAGAAATCATTCCCCAAAATCCAGCATCCTTTTATGATAAAAACACTTCAAAAGGTAGGAATTAAAGGAAACTTCCTCAATATGATAAAGGGAATATATGAAAAACCCATAGCCAGTATAATTCTCAATGGTGAGAGACTGAAAGCTTTCCCTCCAAGATCAGGAAAGAGACAAGGATGCCTGTTGCCACCATTATTATTCAACATTGTGCTAGAAGTTCTAGCCAAAGCAATTCATCAAGAAAAAGAAACAAATGGCATCCACATTGAAAAGGAAGAAGGAAAACTTTCTTTATTTGCAGATAATATGATCTTATATTTTGAAAACCCTGAGAAATTGATGACACACCTACTTGAGCTAATAAATGCAGCAAAGTGGCAGGATATAAGTCAGTAATGTTTCTATACAGCAGAAATGACACAACTGAAGAGATGCTCAAGAAAAAGATTTCATTCTCAGTAGCAACTAAAAAAATTAAGTACCTAGAAATAAACTTAACCAAGGATGTAAAAGGGCACTTATACAGAAAATTATATAGCTCTATTAAAAGAAATAGAAGGCAACCTAAAGAAATGAAGAGATATTCCATGTTCATGGATGGGAAGGCTAAACATAGTTAAGATGTCAATTCTACCCAAACTGATCTACAGATTTAATGTAATTCCCATCAAAATTCCAACAATCTACTTTGCAGACCTGGAAAAGCTAGTCATCAAATTTATCTGGAAGGGAAAGATGCCTCAAATTGCTAAAAATACTCTAAAGAAGAAAAACAGTGAGAGGACTTACTCTGCCTGATTTTGAAACCTACTATAAAGCCACAGTAGTCAAAGCAGCATGGTATTGGCACAAAGACAGACATATCGAACAATGGAATTGAATTGAGAATTTGGAAATACACCCCCAGATCTATGGTCGACTGATTTTTGATAAGGCCCCCAAATCTATTTAATTGGGACACAACAGCCTTTTTTAATAAATGGGGCTGGGAGAATTGGATACCTATATCAAAAAGAATGAAAGAGGACCCCCTGCATCACACCCTATACAAAAATTAATTCAGCATGGATCAAAGATCTCAATATCAGAGACTCCACCTTTAAACTCTTAGAAGATAATGTAGGGAAACATCCTCAAGACCTAGTATTAGGAGGTCACTTCTTAGACCTTTCACCTAAAGCACAAGTGATGAAAGAAAAAATAGATAAATGGGAACTCCTCAGAATTAAAAGCTTCTGTACCTCAAAGGAATTTGTCAAAAAGGTGACAAAATAGCCAACTCAATGGGATAAAATATTTGGAAACTGTCTATCCGATAAGAGACTGATATCTTGTATATATAAAGAAATCTTACAACTCAATGACTCTAATACAAATAGCCCAATTATAAAATGGGCAAAAGACATGAAAAGACATTTCTCCGAAAAGGAAATAAAAACGGCTAAAAAACACATGAAAAAACATCATCTTCACTAATTATTAGGGAGATGCAAACCAAGACCACAATGAGGTATCATCACACCAATAAGAATGGCTGCCATCAGGCAAACACAAAACTACAAATGCTGGAGAGGATGTCGAGAAATTGGAATGCTTATTCATTGCTGGTGGGACTGTATAAAGGTTCAGCCACTCTGGAAGACAGTTCGATTGTTCATCAGAAAACTAGGTATTGAGTTATCCTACGATCCAGCAATTTCACTTCTCGGTATTTACCCAGAGGACCTGAAAGCAGTGACACGAACAGATATTTGCACTCCGATGTTCATAGCGGCATTGTTCACAATTGCCAAGAGATGGAAGCAACCTAAACACACTACACCAGATGAATGGATACATAAACTGTGGTACACACATACGATGGAATACTACACAGCAGTGAGAAAGAATGAGGTTTTGAAGCATATGACAGTATGGATGAATCCTGAGATGCGGTCGCAGCTAGGGGCGGGCACCCACGGAACCCTCTGCGCTCAGGGTTGCTTGAGGGGTACCGGCGGCAGCTCTTCCCAGAGGCGAAGGTGTGGCGGGGGACTTGGCCGAGTCCCCGGCGGAGGCGTGCAAGGTGTGGAGGGTGGCGAGAGAGGGACGCGAGACACTCTCCTTTCGAGGGCAGAAGAACCAAGGCGTTTATTCAGGGGTGATCACAAGTTATATAGGGTGGCAAGAGGGCGGGGTCGGAGTTAGGGGTGTGGAGTCCTTACATGGCAATGCTGAGGGGATAAAGGCTAGGATTGGTTCTGAGAGGGCACGGAGGTCGTTTGAAAAGGGGCGGGAGTTGCTCTGGCAACGGTGTATGCGCACTGGCGGTGGCGGGAGTTGCTCTGGCAACGGGGAGTGTGCGGGCAAGATAAGGGGGGGCGGTTTTCTCTGGCAAGCTTCCTCTAACGGTTGTATTTTGGGTGAGGGAGATGGGGCCTGTGGCCGGCTCCACTTTCTCAGGCCCAGGGGGCTGTGGAGGGTATTACTGCCCATGCCCACTACCCTCCCCAGGGGCTGGCCAGGTTCCCTGGGGGGGGGCTGTGGAGAGCGCTACTGCCCATGCTCATCGCCTCCCCCAGGGGCTGACCAGGTTCCCTGGCCCCGGCCCGCCAAGTTGGAACTCAGCACCAGCAACCCGCACTGAGACATAATGTTGAGTGAAATAAGCCAGATACAAAAGGAGAGATATTGTATGGTACCACTAATGTGAACTCTGCAAAAAACATATAACGAGGGTCTTATATTGTAGAATACAGGGGACCTAGAGACAGGCAGCAACTAGTGAAGGGGGAATGATAATCTAATAAGAATAGATAAGATATTGAGGGTAATCGTAATGATACGGGAACGTTTAAGAATGACTATGGTTCATTAATTTCCTTAATTTGGTAGGAGCATACTGGAATCAATGTAGTTATTTTAGGATATTTGTTTTGTTTGAAATGGGTTTTTTTTTTAAGTTTTTGATAAATTTTTTTAAAAAGTGATGATAATATGAGATATGAATGGATTATCGTGGACATAACATATGCCATGTGAACTTAGGAACCCCCTACTTTCTAAGTTAAGCCCTCTGTGAGGCTTGCTCAGGTGAAACTTATGGTTGTAAAGGGAAGACTAAGCCCACCTATAATTATGCCTAGGAATCACCCAGAGAACCTCGTTTGTTAATCAAATGTGGACTTTCTCTCTCTAAGCCTAACTCAGCAAATAAATTCATCACCCTTCCTCTGACGTGGAACAGGACCCCACAGATGAGTGAATCTTCCTAGCAACGTGGAACATGGATTCCAGGAATGAGCCTGACCCTGACATCAAGGGGCTGAGAATGCCTTTTTGAACAGAAGGCGGAAAAGAAAAGACAACAAAATAAGGTTTCAGTGGCTAAGAGAATTCAGAGTCAAGAGGCTGTCCTGGAGGTTACTCCCATGCAAGCTTCACCTAGATATGCCAGATGGCCACAATATAATAAGCCCAAGTCAATAGTAGCCCGAAAACCTTAAAGAATACCTGAATCCCTATCTGAGGCTTTATAAAAGTTTCACTCACTAAGTTTATTCTTCCAGAAACTTAAATCCTCCAGAGTACTCCTATGCCAACTAAGTTCCAAAACCCAGAGGAAATAGCCTCTTCAAGAAAATCAACCAGATGTGTCCCCTTTTCACATAAAATCAATGCCCCTTTTCAATATGAACAAGTTAATGTGGTCACTGCCTAGACATCCCTGAAGATCGAGGAAGTGATTAAACTAGAGGAAGGGGAAGCAACAGACAAGATGGAATTTAACAAAGGATTATGAATACTGAATCTCTATATAATTTTTTTTCTTAGTTGCTAGGATATTAGACTAGGTAGAAGGAGAAGAATTGAAATGATGGCACTGTAACCCATAGCATCCTTTGAAATTTGTTCTATAGCTAGCTACTTGTTAAATTGTAATCTGAAAGCTATTATCTTTTTGTATATATGTTTTATTTCACAATAGGGAAATAACTGAAATTCTGGTACTGTAACTCATAACAACTTTGGAAATTTCCTATATAACTACTTGGCATATCTTTTTACTTTGAAAGATATTATCTTTTTGTATATATGTTGTATTTTGCAATAAGGAAATAACTGAAACTGTGGAACTGTAACCCATAGCATCCTTTGAAATTTGTTCTATAGCTACTTGTTAAATTCCATTTGGAAAGTTATGACTTCTATGTATATATGTTATATTCTACAATAAAAAATATGATTAAAAAAATGAAATGTTAAAACATCTATTGTATTTGGAGCATTCCGATAAACGAAATGCAGGTTCAAAACCAAACATCCTACACACCAGAACTATGCAAATATTCACAGAAGCCAAATAGCTGTTTGAAGCCATGAATGTAGCATTTTATATTCGCTAAGTGCTCTTGAGGGATTTGCTTAAATGAACATGGCCCACTGTAATAATTAACAACGTTAAGTCAAAATGTCTTCTTGAATGAAACAGTGTAAATATTTTCTTCAAACAAATTTGACAGGAGACAGGGAAACCCTTTAAAAATTCTACTGTCCTTCCAGGTTTTAAAAAAAGGAAAGATGGTTGATAAAAGAATGTTTCTCTCAAAGTATTTGGGTCAAAAAACTGAAGGAATGACAGAGTATGAATACTTTCTAGTAAATGATGGGGTAGCGTATCCTACCTTAGCATGATTAAATAAATATAAGCCTTAGCCCAAAAGCCAACATCTTTTTAAAAAAAATTTGTGGTAACATACATATACTTCAAAATTTCTTTTTAACCTCTTTCAATGTACAATTCAGTGGTATTAATTACATTCACAATGTTGTGCTATGACCGTCATCATCCATTAGTGAAACTTTTGTCATCACCTCAAAGAAAAACTGTGTACCCTTTTAGCAACAACTCCCCATTAACTTCCTACCCTTTGATAAACTGCAATCTTCTTCCTTTCTCTGTAAATTTGCATATTCTAGATATTTCATATAAGTGAAATCATACAGTATTTGCCCTTTTGTGTCTGTCTGTCACTTCACTTAATGTGATGTCTTCAAGGTTCATCCATGTAATAGCATGTATCAGAATTTCATTCCTTTTTATAGCTGAATATTAGTCAATTGTATGGATATACCACATTTCATTTATCCATTTTCTGTTGATGGACATTTGGGCTGTTTCCACCTTTTGGTTGTTGTGAATAATGCTGCTATGAGCATTCGTGTACAAATACACATTCCAGTCCCTGTTTTCAATCCTTTGGGGGGTACACACCTAGAAGTGGGACCTTCAGGTTACATAGAAATTCTGTTTTACTTTCTGAGGAACCAACAAACTGCTTTTCTACAGTGGCTGCACCACTTTACATTACCACCAACTATGTACAAGGGTTTCAATTTTTCCACACCTTCACCAATACTTGCTATTTTTTTTTTAAATTAATAACCATCCTAGTGCATGTGAAGTGCCATCTCATTTTGGTTTTGACTTACATTTTCCTGATTACTAATGATGCCGAGCCTCTTTCCATGTGCCTTTAGGCCATCTGTATATATTCCTCGAAAAATGTCTATTCAACTCCTTTGCCTACTTTTTAATTGGGTTGTTTGTCTTTTTGTTGTTAAGTTGGAACAGTTCTTGATATATTCTGGATAGTAAACCTTTATCAGATACATGATTTGCAACGATTTTCTCCTATTCTATAGTTTGTCTTTTCACTTTATTGATAATGATCTTTGATGCACTAAAGTTTTTAATTTTGACAAAGTCCATTTTATTTATTGTTTCTTCTGCTGCTTGTGTTTTTGGTGTGATATCTGAGAAATCACTGTCAAACCCAAGGAACTGAAGGTTTTCCCCTATGTTTTCTTTTAAAAGTTTTATAGTTTTAGTTCTTATGTTTAGGCCCTTGACTCGTTTTGAGTTAACTTTTGTATGTAGTGTGAGTTAAGTATCCAACTACATTATTCTTTTTATTTCTTTTATTAGAGAAGTTGTGGGTTTATAAAACACTCATTGCATAAAATACAGGATTCCCATACACCTCCCCACCACTGATACTCTGCACTGGTGTGGAACATTTGTTACAATTGATGATGGCACATCTTTACCAACAATATTCTTTTGCATGTGGTTATCTATTTTTTTAGCACCATTTACTGAAGAGACTATTCTTTCTCCATTTAATGTACTTGGCATCCTTGTCAAAAGTCTGTTGGCCAGAGACGTGTGGCCAAAAGTCAGCATCTTACTTAACTGAGAAACATGAGGGCATTTTCCATTAAGTCAGGAATAAGATAAGAATGCCCATAACCTCCACTATAACACAATAGTGCGATGAAGGTATTAGGTAATGCCGTCAGACAAGAGAAAGCAATTAGAAGCATAAGAATTTGAAAGGAAAATTTGGAATTTACAGATGATATTATCAAAAATTTAAAAAAAAAAAGAACCAATCAAAAAACTACAGCAAACAAATCAATAGCTTTCCTAGACAAACAAAATCAGTTAGAGGAAAGAAAAAACCTCATTTATAAGAGCAAAAAAAGAAAACAAAATACATAAGCATAAATTTAACAAGTCCCAAATCTTTATGAGGAAAACCATTAAACACTCCTGGAAACACAAAAGCAAACTTGTACAAATGGAAAGACATACCATGTTCTTAGATAGCAAGCTTCAACATCATAAAGATGTAAGTTTTGAATTAATTTACAAAAATAATGTAATCCCAATAATAAAAAAATTATCAGTTTCTTTTTCCTAGAGCTAGGAAAGCTGATAATAAAGTTTATTTGGAAGAACATACAAGCATGAATAGTTAGGAAAACTCCACAAAGTAAAGTAGTTCAGGGTGGAAGTGGTCAGTTTTACTGGATATTAGAACTTGATTATAAAGCTCCTATAAATAATACAGTTGATATAGGCATATGAATAGGCAAATAGGCCAATGGAACAGAACAAGAAGTCCAGAAATAAATCCAACAGCATTTAGAAATTTAGAATAAAATAAAGCAAAATCTCAGATCAGTACGGGGAAATGATATTGGGACAGTTGGATAGCCATGTGAAAAAAGATATGCTGTATACCATACATGTAATCCACCAGAAAAAAATCTAAATGATTTAAAGATTTAAATATAAAAAATTGAATTATGTAAGTCAAAAAAGAAAACTTGAGTAAATTTCTCTATAGCCAAAAAGTGGAGAAAACATACCTAACTATGACTCAATCTGGAAGCAGTAAGAGAAAGGATTGATAAATTTTATTTCATAAAAATGAAGAATTTTTCCAAGGCAAAAATGACACCATAAGCAAATTAAAAAGACAAATCATAAACTGGGAATAAAATATTACAACTTTTAAGCTAGGCAAAGAGTAAATATTCATAATATATAAAGATTTTCTAAAAATAGAAAAGAAGCCAACGATCCTATAGAAGAGTATACATATATGAAGGAACAATTCACAGAAAAGGAAATTAAAACGGCTGTTCATACTCATATGAAAAGATACTCAACCCTGTTTATAACTAGATATCATGTATCACTTCTCATCTTTGAGGATGGCAAAAATCTAAAAGTTCAACAACATACTGTATTGGTGAGGCTGTGAAAAAACAGGGACTCTCATATCGAAGGTGGGTATGTAAAATGGTACAACTCCTATGGAGAGGAATTTGGCAAAAATCTAGCAAAATTACATATACATTTATCCTTTGACATGGCAATCTTATTTCTAGGAACCTATCTCAAAGATACATTGGCAAAAATATGCAAAGATGTATGTGTAAGTTTATTCACTCAAGCATTATTTGTAAGAGAAGGAATGGCAACAATCCAAATGTCCATCAACTGGAGACTGGTTGAATAAACTGTAGCAAACCCACTAAATGGATTAGACCATGTGGCTGTAAAAAAGAAATGTGTTGACTAGGACGTGGAGAAATCAGAACTCTCATATACTGTTGGAGGGAATGTAAAATGGTGCAAGTGCTTTGGAAAGAAGACTGGCAGTTTCTCAAAATTCTAAACATAGAGTTACCACATATGATTCAGAAATTCCACTCCTAGATATATCAAGAGAAATGAAGGCATATGTCATCACAAAACCTGTACACAAATGTTCATAACAGCATTACTCATAATAGCCCAAAAGTAGAAACAACTGTCAATTGATGAATGGATGAACAAAATGTATGGTATACAGCCACATTTTACTGTTTAAGCAATAAAAAGAAATGAAGTACTGATACATGCTAAGACATGGATGAATACTAAAAACATTATGCTAAGAGAAAGAAGTCAGTCACAAAGAACCATATAGTGTATGACTCCATTTATGTGAAATGTCCAGAAAAGGCAAATGCATAGAGATAGAAAGTAGACTGGTGACTGCTGAGGGCTGGAAGTTTGGGGAAAATGGGGAGTGACCGCTAATGGGTATGGGGATTCTTTTTGGGATAATGAAGATGTTCTAAAATTCAATGTGGTGATAATTGTACAACTGTATTAATACACTAAAAACCACTGAATTGTACAAGTTAAGTGGGGGTATTGTATAGTATGTGAATTATTTAATCTCAATAAAGTTATAAAAAAGGAATAATGATTATTCTGTGGAGCGATCTCTAGCATATAGTAAGCGAAAAAAGGCAAAGAGAAGAAAAGAATGTATGATATGCTCTTATTTCTCTAAGGAAGATATATGAGTATATATTTATATGTGTGTGCATGTATATATATATAATATCTTATTTTTAATGGAAAAATAAATGCAAAAATTAAAAAAAAATTGTTACCTATGGGCAAAAGAAAGAATAGAGTGGAGTGTATAGGTAGAGACACTAGAAACTTCTTTAAATATGCCTATTTTATAGATTTGACTTTAGAGCCATGTAAATATTTTATTTTTTCCTAAATAAAAATGTATTTGGACAAGTCAACATATAAAAGTTACAGGCATAATGCAATTTTTAGCAAAATCCCATTCTAAAATATATATGAAAAAGCAAAGGATCTAGAATACCTAAAGAAATAATTTTTTGAAGTTAGTTTTTCTTCATATTTTTTTTACTGTAGAATATAACATACATACATAGAAGTGATAACTCTTCAAGAGAAATTTAACAAGCAGTAAGCAAATTTCAAAGAATATCATCGGTCATAGGTCCACAGTTTCAGTTACTTCCCTATTGTGGAATATAACATATATGCAAAAAGGTAATGTTTTTCAAAGTATAATTTAACAAGTAATAATACAGGAAATTTCCAAAGTTCTTATGAGTTATGAGTACCATAGTTTCAGTTATTTCCTTATTGTGAAATATAACACATATATAAAAAGGTGATAGCTTTCAAATTACAATTTAACAAGTAGCTATAGAACAAATTTCAAAGGATGCTATGGGTTACAGTGCCACCACTTACTTTCTTTCCTTCTAGCTATTCTAATACCCTAGCAACTGAGAAAAAAATTCTATAGAGATTCAGTATTCATATTCCTTTGTTAAATTCCATCTTGTCTGTTGCTACCCCTTCCTCTAGTTTGATCGCTTTCCTGATCTTCAGGGATTTCTAGGCAGTGACCACCCAAACTTGTTCATGTTGAAAAGGGGTGTCAACATTATGAGAAAAGGGGATACTTTTCCCATATCTGAAACTCTATCTGAGACTCTATAAAAGTTTTACTCACTAAGTTTATTCTTCAGAATCTTAAATCCTTCAGAGAACCCCTATACAAGCTAAGTCCCAAAACCCAGAGGCAATAGCTCTTCAAGAACAAAAACAAGATGTGTCCCCTCGTCCATGTAAATATTTTAAATAATTATAAAACAAATTAGTCCCTAAGAAGTCATCCCTGAAACATAAACGAACCTACATATGTATCCAGTCTAACTGGCAGCATAATCATAGAGTGAAACTATTCTAAGTGACTTTAAAACAAGGACTGTAGAGTCCTTATGGGATATACCCTAAAGGCAAAACAAACTAAAGATATATATATATTTTAAACAGTTTTCATATTCTTGATGGTATTGGTACTTGTTTTCTGAGGTTGTTGTCTGTAAATTGTGGAATAAGACAAATGATGAATTATCTTAGTGTCATTAAATATCAGGCTTTTCGAAGAGTCTACTCCTGAGTACCTCTTTGTTGCTCAGATGTGGCCCTCTCTCTCTCTAACTGAGCCACCTCAGCAGGTGAACTCACTGCCCTCCCTGTTACGTGGGACCCGACTCCCAGGGATGTAAATCTCCCTGGCAACTCAGGATATGACTCCTGGGGATGAATCTGGACCCGGCATCATGAGAGTGAGAATATCTTCTTGACCAAAAGGGGGATGCAAAATGAGACGAAATAGTTTCAGTGGCTGAGAGATTTCAAATGCAGTCGAGAGGTCACTCTGGTGGACATTCCTATGCACTATATAGATAACACCTCTTAGGTTTTAATGTATTGGAATAGCTAGAAGTAAATACCTGAAACTACCAAACTTCAACCCAGTAGTCTGGTCTCCTGAAGACGATTGTATAATAATGTAGATTACAAGGGGTGACAGTGTGATTGTCAAGGCCTTGTGGATCACACTCCCTTTGTCTAGTGTGTGGATGGATGGGTAGAAAAGTGGGGACAAAAACTAAATGACAAATAGGGTGGGATGGGGGGAATGGTTTGGGTGTTCTTTTTTTACTCTTAGTTTTTATTCTTATTCTGATTCTTTCTGATGTAACGAAAATATTCAGAAATAGATTGTGGTCATGAATGCGTAACTATATGATCATACTGTGAACAGCTGATTGTATACCATGGATGATTGTATGGTATGTGAATAAATAAAACTGAATTACAAAAAAAAAACAAAAGAATCAGGCTTTTCAATGTAGACTAAGGAGAGAGATGTGAGAAAAATGAGATGGGGGAAAAACTCAGTTATTTCTGAATCTGAACTGGAAGGATTAGCATGAACTCATGGTTTACTTCATGGGAGAGAAAGAAAAATATATTTACTAGCTCTGTTTACAGAAAACACCTAAAATTGGCCACCGTAAGAGCAATGAGAACTCCTATCATCCACAGCGGAGTCTCTAAAAATCATTTCCTACTAAAACAAAGCAGTGCTCATAGGTGAAAGTCTAATTCTAGGTCTGGGATAGGGAATGTAAAAGATGAGCCTAGAAATGTTTTAAATCATACCAGAATGCAAGGAAATGATCAAAGACCACTAGAATCTTAAAAGGATCAGAAGTTAACTTGAAAAGCCCCCTACTAGCCAAAAACAGGATAATCTGAGCATCATTAAAGAAAATGTTCAAAACTTATCGAATATGCTTATTTCAAGGACTCATAAAGACATTAAACAAATAAACAACTAAAACAACAAAATCAAGAACCCCAACTGATCACTTTTACTGTTGGAACTCATTCTGAAAACTGATACATAAAGATAAAAGTCAAGCATGTATCCTGCCTTTCCTATATAAACTGTATCTCAGGGTAATTAAATAGTTGATGAGAGGAGACTTCTCTTCATAGAATTATTCCAGCTAATGAATGAAGAAGGAATAATAGTTCAACATTTTATAACCTCAAATGAAATTAATGGATAGGCAATGATAATCGATAACTACTAATATCATAAGAAGAGAGATAATCAAACATTATGTACCTCCAAATGAAATGACACAATACCACCTAGAAAGTATTCTTGCCAAAAAAAATCAAAACAGAATTTGTTTAGGATTCTAGTTCTAATTAATAGACAGAGGAACATGTTAAAAGACACCATAGGGATGCAATCAATAAAATCCAAACCACAGAAATGCTATAGGATAAATGACCCAGTTTTTTCAATAAACAAGTTGCAAGAAATTAAATAAATAAATAAGTGGGAAGAAGAACCTATAGATTAAAAGAGACTTAAATATATCAACCAAATGCAGTGTATAAATGCTGTATCAATCCTGATTCAAACAAAGTAACTACAAAAATAAAATGAGACAATTAGGGAAATTTGAACACTGCTTGAATTTGGTGACATTAAGGAATTACTGTTAAATTTTTCAGATGTGATGTCATTGTCATTTAGTTCTTTATAAGTCTTTATCTTCTAGAGAAAAAATTCTGAAATATTTATAGATGAAATGATATGAAACCTGAGATTTGCCTCAAAATAATTATGTTGGGGATGGAGGTTATATATGAAACAATGATGGCCTTGATAGCTATAGTATGGAGAACCATAAGGATCGACTGTACCTTTGTATATGGTTGAAATTTTCCATTATAAAAAGTTGCTAAAAATTGTAGTGTATTTGAATAATGCTTTGTTATATAGCTCAGTGTTTTCTGAGTTATACAATGCTCTTCACACTAACCTCCTCCTGTCTGGATTCTTGTCATATAAGCCACAGCTTTCATTTGACTCTTTTGTTGAAAATACAAAACAACATACGTACTCTCACAACCTAATAACCAATGCCTTATCACTAAAATTTAATTTATTTTACACATGCAACCTAACTTTCAACCTGAAAAAGTTATAGTGCCTTTTAGTTCATTCAAGATTATATATATTTTAATTTATACCACTTGAGGTAAGCTTTCATTTTAAAAATGACATTGCACACTCACAGATACAAACACAAACAACTCTATCACCACAGCTGGCAGACACTAAGGAAACTAGGCATTATCAGTTGTATTGCATTTCTAACTTGAACATGCATCTTTTGTGGCTTTTCCACCAATCCTGTGATATAATCTGGAGATTAGCAATGACGGAAGAACATTTATTTTTTACTTCCTTCTCACTTTAAGACTACAGACAACACAGCTCTAGGTTGTTATGAAGATGTTCATCAATAAGATTACAGATCTAAAGACATGGATCAAAAGAGTGGTCTTACCTGTTGTCTATATAGTGAGAGTTTGCCTTCAATTGGCTCATTTCTCATCATTTTCTTTTCAATCAGCTGATTGATCTGAGTATTTATTTCATTTATCTAAAACAGAATTAAAGTAAAAAATGTTAAAACACTCCCTATGATTACAGAAAGTAAATGACATCTGGCTAAGCCAAACTCTGAATTCAGAATTCTTAACATCAGCAATTTGATGGAAGGAACAGTTTTCATTAATGCTGAGAGTGAGTTGCTATAATTACTGTTAGAAAAAACTTATATTTAATAGTACAATTATATTTTAACATATTTCAATTATTTATCTAGATTTAACTATTCCTGTCTAAATTATCCTAATGCATTTTACATGAAAAATGTATACATTATTATCAATAAGGTGATATGTAAAATGCTAAAGCTATCTCCTCATTAGGTCATGCCTTTCAAGTCACTGCAAGTGATAAAAATAAGTCTGGACAAATATCCCCAAGGGATTTAATACAAGGAATTCATGAACCCAGCCAACAGTTGACACGGATGACAGCTAAAAACTTTTCCCGTTCTAACGATCTAATGATTCTATGATAACTGTCATTTATCCTGTCATTCATCTAAATCTTTCCAAAAAGTAATAAAATAAAGATGATTAAAATCAATAAAAACATGCAATACCTTGACAAATTTTTTTTAATTACATGGCTTTCAGTAAGAGACTAGGGATCTCCTGTTAATTCTATGACATTAAATTTGAGCTATATCTGGCTTAGTATCTAATTTCTCTACATAAATTAAAAGTAAAATGTTCAGAATTATGGATTTAATGGTAGTGACTATTAAGCATGAATTAAGTATATTAAGGAATGTGGTGGTTTGGAATTGCATGTACCCCATAAAATCATGTTCTTAAAGCTACTCCATTCCTGTGGGTGTGAACCCATTCTAAGTAGGATCTTATGATGAGGCTACCTCAATTAAAGTGTGAGCCACCTCATTCAGGATGGGTTTTAATCTTCTTACTGGAGTCCTTTGTAAATGGAATGAATACAGAGAGAGAAAGCCACGGAAGCAAGAAGCTGGAAGCAACCAAACCCGGAAGAGCAGGGACAGACAAGCAGACGTAGCCATGTCTTGCCAAGTGACAGAGGAGCCCAGAATCGCCAGCAGCCAGTCTTTGGGAAGAAACCACTGCCTTAATGATGCCTAGATTTGGATGTTCTCACAGCCTCAAACTGTAAGCTAACAAATTCCAATTGTTTAAAGACAACCCAATTCAAAGTATCTGTTTTGAGCAGCCAAGGAAGCTAAAACAGATTAGGTTTTAGCTAAGATGTTGATTTGGAATTGGGTAACGGGTAAAGGCTGGAAGAATTGTGACCTGCCTGATAGAAAAGGCCTAGATTGTTTAGAAAAGACTGTTGGTAGAAATACGGATGCTAAGGTACTTCCAGGGAGGCCTTAGAGAGAAATGATGAATGTGTCATTGGAAACTGGAAGAAAGGCGACCCTTGTTTTAAAGTGACAGAGAATTTGGCAAAATTGAGTTCTGATGTCAGATGGAAGGCAGAATTTGAGACTGATGAAGTTGGATATTTATCTGAGGAGATATCAAAGCTAAATGTGGGAAGTGCAACCTGGTTTCCTTGCAGTTTACAGTAAAATGCAAGAGGGAAGGGATAAACTGAGAACTAAAGTCCTGGGCACAAAAAAAAAAAAAAAAAAATAGAAATTGATGGTCTCGAAAATTCTGAGCTTCCAGAAAGCAAATCCCCAGGGAACAGAGCTCCGTGTGAGGGTTTAACTAAACATGGAATCAGTCATCCATTTCAGTGCAAGTCAGGATTGGAAGTGCAGTTATCCAGAAAGGATTTGTGGAAAGTTCTTTTGTCAGATGGTTTGGACCCCTATGTACTTCATGTGAAACCAACACATTTTTTGTAAGATCTGTATGAATGGAATCACTGGAAGCTTAGACTAAAAGGGACAGATCAAAGAAAAAATGACTTCAAAGGCAGACCCATGGAAACTGAGGTCTGGACTAAAGACATCTTCTTGGGCCAAGAGAGTGAGCCCAGCCATGTGTGTGTGTAAAGGGTGAGTGTGCCCCGGCACTTGGAGAGGGTGGACCTTCTACCACATTGTTCGGCAAGAGTGCTACCACTCCAGTTTTTTTCAGATGCCTGGGGGAAGACAGAGAATCTGGCTGCCACCCCAATGCTTGATGAAGGTGGGGCCTAGGGCCCAGGAGTCGCCACAATGCTTAAAGAGGATGGAACTTTCACTCCAGTGTTTGAGAAGAGCAGGGCCACTGCACAACCACTTGGAAGGGTTGAGATTGTGGCTCCATCAGGCCCAGAGGACAAAAGATAGTTCTACAGATGACTCTCAGACCTTGAAATCTAATGGAGCATACCCTGCAGGGTTTCAGAATTGTTTGGGACCGGTAATCCATTTTCCTTTTAACTTCTCCCTACAGAAATGGAAATGTTTAACCTATGCCAGGATAGAATAGGTACAAATATCTGCTTTGTATACTGGTAGCAAATAACTGTTACTTAGGTTTCACAGGCCCACAGATGGAGGAGAATGTGTCCCCAGGATACACCACACCTGTAACCAATTTTGATGAGACCAGGTACTGAGCATAGTTACTGAAATGACTCAACGCTTTGGGATATTATGATGGAATGAATGTATTCTTCAAATAGAAAGAACATGTCTTTTTGGGGTCTAGAAGGTGGAGTGTGATGGTCCGGAACTGTACGTATCCCAGAAAATCATGTTCTCAAAGCTAATGCATTCCTGTGTGTGTGTGAGCCCATTGTAAGTGGGATCTTTTGATGAGGCTACTTCAGTTGAAGTATGACAAGGAATTATCAAGTCAAAACCTTTCAAACAATTTTCATGATACTTACTCCCTATTAAATTATCTATCTATCTACCTACATCTGATTAGTGCTTTATTTCTAGGGAACAAAAGTGTTATGACACTAGGTTCCAATGAGCATTACAACAAAGTTTACTAATTCCAAAACTGGTACACAAGGGTAAACAAAAAATATTAACTTAAAATATAAAATTGCTATGATGTTATTCTTCAAATAAAAATTTAAGAGATTTATTAATTTAAATATATTTAATACATTTTACTAATTACACAGAAACCTATGAATCAACTCATATATTAATTTATATGTCCAATTTACTTAGATTTCTAATTAGTTGACTATGTTTTTGTAACACCATAAAGAATTAAATAACAGCACTACATTCTACAATTCCTCATAAAAAGAGTTATCGCTCTTAGTACAGAATCAAGAGTGGGACACTGTAGGAAACAGTTCACATAATTTTCACAGGACTGGAGGTGAGATAAAATTGAGAGTTATAAAAAGAAGATGATTGTCACTTACCTTAGATTCAAGTTCAAGAAGATCAGAATGGCCCATAGCTGGCTCTGAAACTACTTTTTGTAAAAAATGTAATTCTTTTTTCTTGTTCTCTAATTCTTTAGGAAATTTTTCAGTTACCATATATGAATTAAACTTTATCTCCTCATCTAGCCTCTTCATTAAACCTTTAAAAATAAAATAAACGAATATTAACCCAAAGAGTAGGGTATAATGATATTGTTTTGAATGTAAGACCTAGATAGGAAGGCATATGTCTAAAGCATTCTAATGTAGTACAATAAAAGATTGGCCAATAAAATCTTTTGATAGTAATTAGAATGATAAAGAGGCAAATTAAACAATTTACATGGAAGAATATTTAAATAATTATAGAAAAAGGTAATATGATATTTCAAAATTAGTCTAATTATTTTAAACCTCACAACATACAAAAATAACATTTACAGATCCAGATATATTTTGGGGTCATATTTAGCCTCCTAAATATATAAGAAATCCATGAACCAAAAATAATAAGCTAATGATATCTAACCCAGGTTCTCTCTTATGTAAGAAAGAAATCATTTACTCTTTTTCTTTTGTAATACTCCTGATGCAATTTATATTTCTATTCTAATACTTCATAAATGATAATACATTATAATTTGTTAGCTTCAAACCAATGAAGACATTACTAAAGGTACAACAAATTAAAACTTAAAAAAGAGAAATTATCTACATTCATAAATGTTTTAGGCTTTTCATGGTTTGGTTTTGAGTTTTTAAATGATTAGTTTACAGTTAAGTAGCAACTTAAATTATGTATTTGAGATTTAATAGTTTTCTTATTTTGGCAGAGTGCACAGATACACACACACAGATTTTCAATGAAGAATGGCTCTGTTATAAATTCCCAGTCTAGAGAGCTTTAAAAAGTTTATTTCAAATCTTTCCATTACACATTTACACATTCTGGTTTGACTTTTTAAAACACTGGATTTCCGGTTTAAGTAATCTATGTACTTAAATTGCATAACAAATCTGGCCCAAAGCCTTAAAATTATTTTTAGTTCTGTTGTGCTACGCATATATTAACATGTAAAAATTTATTCAAGGCAAATTCACAAGTTTTCCATTCATCTCCTCAACTTCCCCCCTTTTTTTCAGAATTGGGGAAAGGGAGGAAAGGGAAAGTATTTAGAGAATCATACTATAATTAGGCACTCATTCCTATGTGGTTTCCAATTAAATATACATCCTGGCTTTTTTGGCTATTAGATTACTAGGTTTTCCATCTTCAAGTTCTTAAACATACCAGATGTAATCAGAGATGCAAAGAATCAAAGCCTAAAATATTTTCAAAGATTTAAAATTTCTAAAAAAAATTTTCCTCTATTAAGAACATTTACAGTTTTAGAAAAAGCAAATTATTCCATAGTGACAGAAAGCAGATTAGTGGTGGCGAAGGGATGGGTAGATGAGTGGGAGAGGGGCAGTAGAAACATTTGGGGGGTATGGATACATTCACTAGCTCATTTTTCTGATTATGGTGATGGTTCCCCCAATGTATTCATCTATAAAACTTATTAATCATATACTTAAATATGTGCACTTTATTTTATGTCAATTTTACCCAGTAAAGCTGCTTAAAAGGTCATAAAAAGAGTTTTCATTATATTTTAAAATTCTTCTCTTAAAGAATTTAGCTTAGACTTTGAAAAATAGTGATGTGCTGTTTTTTTTAAGAAACCCTGGTGAAATTAAATATAGGTCACTAAGACGTCAGCAAACTTTTTTATTAAGCCCCTTCTGAAAATATCTCACTGATCCTACCATAAATACCCTACTATAATGAATAAATGGCTTCTCTTATGTAATAAATCTCACTAATGTGTAAAGTATAAAGGTAAATTAACTTCAGTGAATGTTTTAAAGTAAACTGTCCTGATTTAATGACTGCCACTCTGCAAAAACAAATTACATCGTTTCACTAAATATATTTTTTATGTTATTTAAAAAGAAAGCAGAAAGAAACTTATTGCAAGTCATTTTTTGTCAGTAAAAATTTTAGATTTTTACTGGTTCAATTAAACATCTGATTCCATTAAAGATCTGTTTAAATACTCTTTTCCTAAGCTGTTAAACACAACCCTTATGGCTATTTCCCACTACCCAGAAAGATGTCACCAAAGCAGGAATTCCTTCACTTCCTGCACCCTCTTCCACGTACACCAACAAAATACACATATCACACAGATCATATCTTATTTTTATCAATATTTTCAGCCATTTTTTTCTTATTTGCTTCCCCTCCTGTCTGTGGAGAAGATGATTTTCTTCCCATCTAGTTAAGCTCTCTAACGCACACCCTTCCCAACTCCTTATATAGCTCTCTCATCTTCCCTCAACGGAGTTATTTATTGAAGGCCTGCTATGTGCAATTTAGTGTGCTAGGGCCTGGAAACACAAAGATAAATATGACTTGGTGATGACCCTCAAGTCTCACTTTTCCACCTGAATCTTCAAATCTTGATTTGTCTGATTCTTTCCTTCAGCATATAAATCCACCATGGCCTGCCCTCAAGTTGGGCACAGTACTGACTTTTGCCTTCCTTTCAAAACCAAGCCTTTGGAGGAAGCCTACATTTTATCTCCACTTCTTCACTATCATTTGCTCTTGGGGCCCCCCATAATCATGTTCTTTCAGGCTACTGTGCTCTGTGTGGAATAGAAGGCCTTCCATAACCCCTTCACCTTTCTAACTTTACCTCCACTCAGTTGCCACCAGGTCCAGGCAGCCATCTGACTGCATCACAGTGAAGGACCTTGCCTCTTGGTTCTCCTAGAACCCTGGGGTCAGCTCCATCAGAGAGTTATCACACTGCCTTGTAACTGTCCACTGCTTGCCATTCCTCTATTAGACTGTGAACACTGTAACAGAAGTACCTTTGTTCTCTATTCCTAGCACTTAGTACAGAACCTAACATTTGGTAGATGCTCAACAAAATATTGAATTAATGCACTATGGATTTGGGGACAATTACTTAACAGTGTAATTCATTTTACTGTTTAACAGCATCTACTTTCAATGTATTACTTACATTAATATTTTAAGCCAACATCCCTAGATGTTGCCAAAACAGAGATGCCAGAACAGAACAATTTATTTGCCCATTTCATTACCAAAAAAATGATAATGGATTTCCTGGCCCAAACAATTTCTATTTAGGCTAGAAGTGGAAGCCAAGGCAAAATAAAGTCTATCAACTCAATTAAAAAATGAAATATTGCTAATACTACAAAAATTCTTGTATATTCTGTTTAGTTACCAGAGATAAAACACAACACCAAGAAATACTTGAGCTAATAAAATTGAGGATAACAGATACTGTAAAAACACATATTTGGGCTAACAATTTAAATTACATTAAACTGTGTTGATCAACCAATTAATTTTCTGCATACCAAACCCTTCAATTCTTGTATTAATTACCTTTATATCTAAAAAATTTACTATTAATAGTAACTGCTAATAATTTCTTAGCAAGAATAAGCCTATACAAATAAATTGCTTATTGATTTTACTTTTTAAATGACTGTAATTTGAAGATTCACCTTAATTTTTTATAGTAGAGACAAGAAGGAATCAATATCAGATGCAAACAACATATACTAAAAAGATATATATTATCCTACCCTTAAAGAGGAAAAAACTTAAAAACTTAATTTTCTTTTGTACTGAAAATTAACATTTTCCTAAAACAGTAAAAACTTAGTGAATAAATAATCAGGTGACACCAACCACTAAATGCACAGCAATTTACACAAATTGTATTTGAATTTACACTTACTGAGGGGGGTGAGAAAATCCGTGGAAAGTCACTAGTAAATATGTATCAACCATACTTCTTATAGAGATCACTGAACTGGTTTCTTAAGTATCTATTAAAGATACCTTATTAATTTGATTCTAATATACCGTCAAATATAAGACACCATCAACCAAATTAAAAATACCCTGTGAAATGTACTTACATATATACATATATAAATTGTAAGATTCATCCTAATTGCAAAAACAATTAAAATGAGAAAAAAATGTGTCTAGAATTAAAGAACTACTGTATTATCTTGTTTAACACTTCAGGATATAATTTTCATACTAGAAAATTCACTCATTTAAAGCGTACAATTCAATTTACAGAGTATGCAACCATTACCACAATCTAATTTCAGAACATTTTTATCATCCCAAAAAGAAACCTTGTACCCATTAGCAGTCACTTCCCATTCTACTCCCCCACAACAACTGCTCTCCCACCCAACATGCCCCAGCCATAGGAAACCACTAATTCGCTTTTTGTCTCTACAGATTTTACCTGTTCTGGACATTTCCTATAATTGGATCACACAATATGGAGTTGTTGTGACTGGTTTCTTTACTTAGCATAATGTTTTTTAGGTTCATTATGTTGTAGCATGTATCAGAGCTTCATTCTTTTTTATTGTTGAAATATATTCCGTTGCATGGATACATATTTTGTTTATCTATTCATCAGCTCAGGGACATTTAGATTGTTTCCACTTTTGGGTTACTATGAATAATGCTGCTATGGACATCTATGCACAAGTTTTTGTGTGGATATGTTTTCAATTTTCTTGGGTAGAATTAGGGGTGGAATTGGTGGGTCATATGGTAAATCTATGATTAATATTTTGAGGAACTACCATAACACACCATTTTACTTTCCCACCAGGTATGTATGAGGCTTTCAATTTCTCTACATTCTTGCCACAACTTGATATTGTGCCTTTTTAATGATAGTCATTCTATGTATTTTATCTTATAGTATAATATTGAATAAAATACTACAGAAAGATGAACTAACTCTATGAATTAGATTATTTACATTGGAAGTTTTCTCCAATATGAACGAGAGTTATGCACTGCTCTTCCAATATGCATGGTCTCCCTTTGGATAAGCTAAAACACTTTTTAAATGCCTAGGATGGGTTCAGTGATATAATCTGAGGCATTAGAACAGTTTTATTCTCTGTGTTAAGTTCAGATGATGAGAACAGAGCCAGGCACAATATGGAAAACATTCAATTTTAATAGTCCACCATTTTATTCTTTTTCTTTATAGTTCTAGCTCTAAAACAATGTCCACATTTTTTCCATCCATCTTCACATGACATCCATCCCAAGCCCTTTAAATACTCACACTTCAGAGAGCCTTTCTCCACTGTGTTTATCATTATTTTCACCCTTTGGCTAATAAAACTGGATGGAAATTTAAAATCCCCAGGTGAAAACCTAAGGATGTCTTTATCTGGGCACTCATTCACAGCTAGGAAACAATGCTCCAAAATGCTAAGATATCATTTGACTATAATTAAAATGAACTAATTGGTTACTTGTAGGAAGACTCTTGATTCAAACTAACGTAACATAATCAAAGGAAGTTCATACTTTCTGATGACCAATGTCCTAAAATAAATCTCACTTACTTTCAGGCTTTGCATCTGCTGCTGCATGGCGCATACTTTTCAGCTGGTTTTGTACTCTTTGCAATCTCTGCACTGCATGAAAGAGCTTTAAAATAAAATTAGATCCATTACTTAGTCTATCAAAACCTACTACTCATATAGGCAAGGTCCATATAATTCTTATGATATAAAAGAACTAATAATAAGAACTAAGTAAATTACTATGTTAAGACCAAAATATAACTGGTTCTCTCAATACCTTTTCATGTAAAAAAATTTTTAAAAAGCTTTCAGAAATTTTTCCTTTAGTTAATTGCTGAATTTGGTGATGGGGTGGAGGTGGGATTAAAAATACTTGTTAAAGAAATAGATGTACCAGGCTTTTCTTGTTTTAACATGGTTTTATTAATTCTGAGGAATGTCAACATTCTCATAAATGATGTCTCAGAATCGGAAACTGATACTAAGTAACCTTTCAGATGGTTTGGACAACATAGCTCGCTGAGGCAGTGAAACTACTATGATGCCAGGTCAAGCTTTAAAAGAGAGTCAGATAACTAAACTACCAACCTAGTAGGAAATGGAGCCGATTTGCAATATATTTGTAATGTCTAAGTCTACCCAAATTTTAAGATAGACTTTAATAAATAAATGTAACACTTTCTGGCTGATTTGTTTTTCCTTTAAGGCAATGTCTAAAAAATGTGGAGTGTGGGTGATTTGGGGCCTTTTCATGATTTGATTTATTTGCCATTGGAATGAAGTTTACAGGGTCCTGTGATCAATGGAATAGAAAGGATGTTCTCATAGCCCCAAACTCTCAGGAAGCCCTTCAGAAATTCCAGAAGTTAACCTCACTATTTAACATTACAGTGACTCTTCTGTAATGTCGGGAAGACATGAGTTTAAATAGTACAGAACCCAAAAGGTGGCACTGATATTGCTGTTAGTGCCATAAAATATTCTTGATAGTAAATGAATAATTCCTCACATTAACAAAGTAGAAGAAAATGTGAACATCTACAATTCTAAAATTCTTCTATCTCTATATTTGAATTATCCGGAGGAACTATTTCCCTCATGATGAGAAAATGAACTTTTATGTGGGTACCTGATTCTTTTGTTCCTGTTTCTGTTGTGCAAGAAATTCTTCCCTCTCTTTTTCAACTCGAAGTTGCCTTGCTATTTGAAGCATCCGTTGATGATTCTGAACTGTCTCCACCTACAGTAAGGGAATAAGTAGTACATGTTACTGTCAGGTTTCAGAAAAAAAAAATCAGCATGTCACTTGAATCAGATATTCACTTATTTCCTTTTGGTAAACAGCATTTCCTAGGGATGACAGTAAAGCTCCAGACTCCAAGTCCTTAAAAGTTTTGGGCTACTGTCTAGAGAGATTTCCTTTCTGTCACTGTTATTCTGAGTCCATTCTCAGATATACACCATGCCTGGATTAATCTTTATCTGCATTCCTAAATCTTTTGCACGTCCTTGGGACTTGGCGCCATCATCTTACAGTGTTAATTTTTGCCTTACCCTTTTCTTCAAACGTTCAACTCTCTTAATGAGCTGATCCTTTTCTTCTTCCATTGCACTAATATCCTAAGAAGTAGTAAAAAGAGGGCATTATCAGAACAAGTATTCCTAGTCTGTAGAATTCAGATAAGATTTTTATATGCATATACATCTACCATTTTCATCACTTTTAACCAGAGCATTAAGGAACAAATATCATCTTTTGGATGAAGGACATTTCTATCTTTCTCCCAGGGTTCTCTACGCAAAGTAATCTATTTGGCAGCTTGGTGTACAATTAGAAAAGCTACTGAAACAGGTTATAATGCAGCAAGGTGAAGATGCCAACCAGCACTTTGTATTCTGAGTCCAAATATGGGCAGATGATTTTTCAAAAACCATCCATCACAGAAAGTGTGCAGGTCTAAATACATGAACAACAGATGCTGACATCCCATCTGCTGTTAAATACCAAATCATATATTCTGCCAATTTCCCAATATAATTATTTTTAAGGCTATGGTGTTTCCAAGACATAAATTTGTGCCTGGTTTTGCCAATTAACCAATTCCCTTCCCGAAAATAAAGACTTCAAAAATAAATTGTGCTTTTTTTTTTCCAGCTATTTCCATTATTGTAAAATACAACATACATATAGAATGGGGTTAACTTTCATTGCACAGCTCACAAGCAGTTATATAGGTAATTTCAAAAATTGTTATGGGTTATAGTTTCACAGTTTCAGTTCTTTCCTTACTGTGCAATATAAGGTATATACAAAAAGGTGACAACTTTCAAAACACAATTCAACGAGTAGCTACAGAGCAAATTGCAAAGGATGTTATAGGGCACAGTTCCACCATGTCATTTACCTCCTTCTACTATTCCAACACCTCAGCATCTAAAAACATATATTTATATAAAGTTTCAGTATTCATAGACCTTTATAAACCTTATCTTGTTTGTTGCCACCCCTTCCTCTCACTTAATCTCCTTCTCCATCTTTAGGGGTGTCTAGGCAGTGAGCACCCTAACTTGTTCATATTAAAAGGCGGTGTTGAACCTCTTAGGCTTTAATGTATTGGAATAGCTAGAAGTAAATACCTGAAACTACCAAACTCCAACCCAGCAGTCTGGACTCCTGAAGACAATTATATAATAATGTAGATTACAAGGGGTGACAGTGTGATTGTGAAGACCTTGTGGATCACACCCCCTTTATCTAGTGTATGGATGAGTGGAGGAATGGGGATAAAAATTAAAGGACAAATGGGGTGGGATGGGGGGATGATTTGGGTGTTCTTTTTTCACTTTTATTTTTTATTCTTGTTCTGGTTCTTTCTGATGTAAGGAAAATGTTCAGAGATAGATTGTGGTGATGAATGCATAACTATGTCATCATACTGTGGACAGTGGATTGTATACCATGGATGAGTGTATGGTGTGTGAATGTATTTCAATAAAACTGAATTTAATTAAAATAAATAAATAAATAAATAAATAAATAAAATAAAATGACAAAAAAAAAAGGCGGTGTTGACAGCATGGGGAGGGGGCTGCATCTGATTGTTGTTCTTAAAGAGGCTGTTGCCTCTGGGTTTTAGGACTTGTCTGGCATAGGAACACTCTGGTGGACTAAGTTTCTGAGAGATAAAACTTAGTGAGAGAATCTTTTATAGAATCTCAGATAGAGACCTAGTTATTTGGGGACTACTTTTGGTAAGGGCATGGCATTCTGCAGCCATTTGGAACGTCTAGCTGGAGCCTGCATAAGAGAAACCTCCAGGATAGCCTCTCAACTCTATTTGGGATCTCTCAGCCACTGTGACCTTGGCTTGTTACCTTTCTTTTTTCCCCTTATGGTCAAGTAGGCATTTTCAATTCCTCACTGCCAGGCCAGGTTCATTCCTGGGAGTTATGTCCCATGTTGCTAGAGAGATTAATTCCCCTGGGAGTCATGTCCCTCCTGGGAGGGAGGTTAATGAATTTATTTGCCAAGTTGGGCTTAGACAGAGAAAGGCCGCATCTGAGCCACACAAGAGGTTCCCTGGAGGTGCCTCTTAGGCATAATTATAGGAGGGCTCAACCTCCTATTTACAACCCTAAGTTTCACAAGAGCAATCCTCAAAAGTCAAGGGCTTGATTTATAAAGTAGTGGGTTCCTAACTTCACTTAAATATTCTATCCCAAAATAAATGGTCAGTTTCTTACCTTATCTTCACTAAGTTGTAAAATCATCATCACTCTCAACTTTAAACAGTTATAACACACCCCAGAGCTCTTATCAGCTGGTAATTATTCATCCCTAGTATTAGTGTAGTATTGGTAAAATATTCATATTAAATATAGTCTTTAATATGTAATGGATAGTTTTTCCATATACCATTCTGCTGTTAACCCTCTGCACCAGTGTCATACTTTATACCATGATAACACTTATTTAGGTTTCTGGTGCTACTCTGTGGGTTATGTGCCTTTAAACAACCATTTACGAACATGTTTGCCTTCAATGCATTACTGATACTTATAATCCCATTAATGAACCATAGTCACACCCGACCATTCCCATACCATTAAGTTCTCCCTCATTATCGTATCTGTACAAATTAGATTATTACTCCCCCTTCGCTAGCTCTGTCTATCTCTAGGTCCCATATACTATGCTCTTTTTAACTGGGGTCATACTATCTTTTATAAAACAAACACACACCTTCCTAAAACTGAAAAAAAAAAAAAAAAAAAAGCTTAATTATCTCTGTAAAACTAAAAATGAAAAAATATAAGATTTGGGGGAAATGGGTGTTCTTACTACTGGTAGAATTGCATTGGAGAAAAATATAAAATGTTTTAAAAATGTGCATACCTTCTGACCCAGTAATTCCACCTCTAGGAATCTGTCCTAATAAAATATTCGTGAAAGGGCACAGACTTCTCCATAAGGATTCTCATTGGTGCTAATTATATCTAAAATTTGGAAATGACCCAAATGCCTGAGGACTGTTAAATAAAGTATGGTTTGATACAATGAAAGATATCAAAAAATATGAAGAAAAATGTTAATGTCATGGGAAAAATCATAATGTGACATTACTTGAAAAAAAGATTACAACACTTTTGTATAGTAAAATACCAATAAAAAAGATTTAAATATATTCACCAAGACATCAATAGCGGTTAACTGTGGAGCACGGCATTATGAGTGAATTATTCCCTATTTCTTGTTTAATCATATTTTCTACAAAGAGTATGTTTAAGAATACTTTGGTAATAATGAATAAAATAAAAATAGATACTCTAGGTTCTACCGTTTTCAGTTTGGTCACAGTGACATAACGGAGGAACAGGAAACGGATATCTATAGCTCATTCTTCAGTTGTTATAAACATCTGCTTGTGGGTCTTTCTCCCAAACGTGACATGAGTCCATCTTCCATTTCTAATGCATTCAACAGACTCTTATTGAGAACCTACCAAGTGCCAGCACCATCACAGGCACAAGGAGTAGAGTGGTGAACAGGATACATGGGCATGGTCCTTGTTCTCATAATGCTTGAAAGTAGTTGGGAAGACCGACATTAAAGTAACTATAAGTGCAAGGAGTGCTACAGAGCTTAAAGAATTGTGGGACTAATCTATTCAGGGAATCAGGGAAGGCCTCTCTGAGGAAGCAACTCCTAATGTTTTCTGACTGAATGAGAAGATAAAGATGGAACAGATACCCTGGGAATTCTAAAAAAAAAAACAAAATCCATGCAAGTCATGAGTAAATGAAAACTTTCATATATGCCTAGTGGGAGTATAAAATATTTTTTGGAAAACAATTAAGTAATGTGCATCAAAAGTCCTAAAATTTTCCACATTTTAATAAGCAATTCCATGTATAGAAATTTATTTAAAGAAAAAATCACAGATATACAAAAAAGGTCATGTAGAAGATAATCACAGCATTATCTATACTAGCAAAAATGAAAACAAGCATGGATAAACTGTGCATACTATGGAATATTATTTAGTCATTAAAAATTATATTGTAGAAAAATTACATTGGTATTATTTTCATAATGTAATGATTAAAAAGGCAAGCTACAAATAATTATATATAGTTTGGCCCCAATCTTATACACACACACACACACACACACACACACACATGCATAAAAAAGTCTGAAAGGATATATAACAAAATGTTAACAATCAGATGATTCTTTTTTCTTCTTTGTTCTCTATTTTCTGTGTTTATATAGAAAGACTCAAATACATATTGAGAAAGACTCAAATATATCCTTTTTAATCCATGGTAGTAGTCAACAGGATACATGAGAATTCGTCAATTTACCCTGGCCTCATTAATTTCTTCAGAGCAAAGGTTTTACAATAGAAAATCTGCCGTGTGCTATTACTAGCCCCAGTATGGTCTTAAGACTCATACAGAATTAACTAAAACAAAAATGCTAAAACCCAATATTATTCAAATCCAAACAAATATTGTTTTCTTTTCTTTACCCTTCTTATTTCTGCTGTAGAAAATCCAGATGTCTTGAGCTGCTCACATTCTTTATGCAAAGTTTTAAAGGCTTCCATCAATTCTTCATACTAAAAGCAAAAGTTAAAAAATTATAAACTAATAACTAGATCCAGTAAGCTTTCCTTAATAAGGAAATTTAACTTATAGTCATTACTTAAATCATTATAAGAACAACATTAAAAACTCATCCTTATTTAGAATATAAAAAATAGGTTAATAATCTGGCCAATATACTACTCCAGCTTCATTTCTGGTTACTTTTCCACCTCACACTCTATACACTACCCATGTTGATTGTCTTTCAGTCCCGGGCACATTCCAGGCTCTTACCTGCAGTCTGCACACCCTATTTTCTCTGCCTCTAATATTCTATGGCGCCCTTACTATTAACCTGAACAATTCCTATTCATCCTTCACAGCTCATCATAGATAGCACTATTCTCAGAGATGCTTTCTCTGCTCCTGTACCAAACCTCTCAGTTGCTATTAGGTAAACATTATAATTGCCCAGTTATCTGTCTATATTCTCCCATTAGGTGGTGGGAACTAGGAGAAAAGAATCATTGATTTTGTACGCCTTTGCATCCCTGGGGTCTAGCATAGTACAAAAATCTTAATAGGTGCTTAATAAAAATTTGCTGAATGAAGAAATCATAACAGTTACCCAAAAACTTTTAAAAAACAGGATATTTTGTTTGAGTGATGACAGGAAATTACTAATATTTTTCTTGACTGATCATATCCCACAAATGAACAAATGATTAATATAGTAATTCATTCTAAAACTCTTCATTTGCAAAGACAATGTGCATTTTTCTTAAGGTCTCTGATAAATGACTGGCTAAATGTGTAAGGCATTTTATATACACCTCAGCTGTGTATACTTCAAGAACAAACATGTCTATAACTAGCAATTCTTCCACTAATTTTGAGCATAGTTAGTGAAAACTATTAATAAACTTACTTCAGAAAAATTACTTTTTATCAAACTTATTGATGGAGGGACAAGGAAATACTTCACATTTACACATATATTTTATTTCAAAACTTCAAAGGTAAAGACTGGGTTGTCTTGTTTCACTGTACTTCTCCCATGGTTATCTACTATGATGTTTGACATTCAAAGAGAATGAATACATGTATGAGTTTACCTTTTTTTTTTTTAACCTTAGGTTTGCAGTTACCTATCAAAAATGTCAGATGGTGAAATTTCATAATGCTATAAAATTAGGCTATTTCTATGATGATTATTTGCATAAGTCTTTCAGCCTCTGAAATGTCTTAAGAAATCA
The DNA here is from genome assembly GCF_015220235.1 of Choloepus didactylus. NCBI lineage: Eukaryota > Metazoa > Chordata > Mammalia > Pilosa > Megalonychidae > Choloepus > Choloepus didactylus. The sequence goes on along the minus strand of NC_051329.1, from coordinate 9,950,818 downwards.
AATTGATTCTATTTTGCCTGACTGCCATGTTCACTCAAAATATAAAAAAAAATGGTTAAAAAATAAAAACAGTCAGTTGATTGTTTTGATTAAATCCAAATACTGAGCACCTACCATACTGAAGTGACTATACAAAACCCTGGAGGAAAAAAAGATGGATAAGACACGACACCTGCCTTCACGGACCTCTCAATCTATTGGGAGAGACAGATCAACAAACTGCTCAGAAGAAACTCTGGCACAAATCAGTCTATGTAAATGCCATGTACTAAAAGTACAAAGTGCTTAACAGAGGCAAATTTTTTTTAATAAAAACTTTCATCCAGCCAGAATCTTTTCTTCCCAGAGTCTGATCAACAATGTGCTCTGAGATCCCAGGACCAGAAGTCAGGCTAGCCAGAATCCTTAGCTGGTGAGGAAAGTACACTGAGATTTCAAATTCAGGGCCATACCTATACCCTCTGCCTAATCAGGAAGCCCTCTGAGTCCTAGTTTCTTTGCCTACCCAAGATCTCTCTAGGGGGTTCACATACCTCAATTTGCTTGGGATATTGCCAACATATACCTTTTTCCTGGTGTAATTCCTACACCAACCCCTTTCTCTGTGATTTGGATGACCAACTGTATAGTCATTTTACTAATCAGCAGAGAGTTCTGTAACCAGCAGCCCAGAATCTTACTAACACAAAATTCCTAAGTAATAAATTATTCTAAAATAAGAATATCAGGGTTCTTTCTATCCACATACCCCTAAAATGGTATTTGTGTGCAAAACTCAATATTTTAAGATTTGACAATAGTTGAACATTAGTCGATACTGTTTTACCTTGGTGCCACCTTTGGCACTAGAGAAATAGTAAATAAATTAAAGGGACTTTAACGTATATATGAATATGTACCCTTGAAATCCACTACAGATAGTTGAAAAGTACGACTTCTGTGTTGTATACCTGTTTATTAGTGTCAGCCACAGTTTCATCCTGAAGAAACTCACTTGGTACTTCAAGTTTTATTAAAAAACGAGCTAAATATGCTCTTTTCTTCAGTTCATTCGTCCTCTGGAGAAGCCAGTGGAGCACTGGGTAAATTACAGGTTTACTTCCAATAACCAGACCCTGACGAAAGGTACTCCTAAAATAAAATAGTTACATACACACAAGCTTATCATAAACCTTGAAAAGAGACAGCATTTGCTCAAAATTTAATTTATAATTTTTTGATTGCTTTCCACAACTCTTTTTAAAAAATAAAACAAAGGCTATTATTCTAAAGTCAGGCTGTACAATAACAATGAGCATAAAATTAGGCCCTCAAAATATCACTGGAGAATTTGGAGTTGTGTTGAAACGATGAATTGGAAGTCAGCCTTAATATGTCACTTCATTGACTTGGCAGTGTTTAAATCCTTTTTATCTAGGATAGCAGATAAGTGATAAAATGGATTAATGGATTTCCCTGACTGTTTTGATGGGGCAGGGTGGGGGGGGGTAGAATTTAAGATTTCTAAATGTCAAAATAGTATTAAAAGGTTTAAGATTATTTTGGAATTCAATGATGCTGAGGTCATAAACTTAGGGACTCTAGATATTGCTTAAAAATGACTGACCAAGGCATGCCAAGGCTTGGATGTATTAAAACATATTTTTTAAAAAGCAGTACATGATCAGATTCTTACATGTCCATAGCATTTCCTGGAGGTTTGTATTTTAGGATGCCAAGAAGGCTCAACATCCGTTTGGCTGTCTGCTCTGGCATCTCCTCTCTGATATCAACAACTTGCTAACAAATAAAGAAATTGAAAAAAAAATATGTTATTACTGGATATCTAACAAAGAATATTTAACCTCACTGACAAAATGACTCTGCTAGTGCAAAATGGGCACAATGGTCTCTTCATAAAACAGATTAAGAATGGAGGCCCCAGATTCCAAGTAAAGAACACACAAGTCAGATCAGGATTCACATTGAGGTTGTTAAGCTTATAAAAAAAAAACAAACAAAAAAAAAACACAAGCAGTCTCCAGTGGAAATGACTAGTGTAAGAGAGACATGAGCTAACTTGCAATACAATAAAGCCTTTTGTGGTAGCTTTTTCATTCCAGGACCAAATCCATTTCTGTCTGAAAGTAGAGACTTACTTTCTAAAAAAGTACAAGTAGATAATTTAATCTTGAGCTAGTTGAGAAACCTTAAAGAGCAATTACTGTTACTTTGCAGGCATGGAAAATAAGGCCCAGAGAGCTAAAGGAAGCTGTCTAAGACTCACAGCTACTTAGAGAAAGACACTGGAATTCCTATCACCCTTTCCACCACAGCAAAAGAGAAAACTCTTACCTTTGGGTCAATCTCAGCCAAAACATCATTCAGAACTTGTAACAGTTGCATTGGCTCCAGAGAATCAAATGTGATTAAATTATAGTTCTTCCTAAAGGGCTCCTTATTGAGCTTGTCCACAATGAATTTGATTTGTTCACTCATAATCAGGTCTTATAACTTTTACTGAAGAATAAAAATGGAGACAAATCCCACAATATTAGGAAGAAAAGTTCTGGAAAAAAAATCAGTATTAAGTTCATAGAAAGCAGGCATGAAAAGTATAATTCTACGTATCATACAAAATGCTGTCAAAAGGGTTGTTTTGCTGAAAGAAATCAGGATATGAAGACTTTGTTATGAAAGCTGCAGTATATACTGTTAATATTTAACGTCAAATGTTTTTGTTTATGCATTTGGGATGACAGCCACAATCTGAATTAATATGGACAAATGAATAATAAATTCTGCTTCCCTGAGCTCTCCTCAGGGGTAAAAATCTGTTAGGCTGCAAACACTCTAACTTTTTTTATTTTTTTTTTTAATTAGCAGCCTACATGTAAAACATTAGCAGATTCTAAATGAAAATCCAGATTGCCAGCTTCTCATGAAAAGTCAGATCTGGCAACCCTGGGCCTACATTTTTTTATGGTCACAACCAAGTCTTCAACTTTTTTTTTTATTTCCTCCACCAAGCAATCTTTGCCCTTTTATGTCCTTGGCTTGATGCTGTAGGCACCCACTAGACCACCCTTGATTAATTCAAGTCTTCAATTCCTCTTGCCTTTAATAAGACAACAGCCCCAGTTTTCTGGTCTCTGCCTTTCCCCATTCCCCATTGTTGGCCCCTCATTACCTACAAAATAAAGTCCAAACTTCTTGGATTTCGAGACCCTTCATGATCTAACTCAACCTAGCCTTTCCCAACTTTATTTCCAAACCTTTACCTTTCTTCACTCAATTCTTCAGCCAACTGAAAACAACACAGCTCCTTCATTTTTCCACCGCTCTGCCTTTAGGTAATGCTGTTTTCTAGGCCTAGAATGACCCTTTCCTCTTCCTCCATCTCCAGAAGTGGGAGTCCTAACCATCTTTCAAGCCCTGCCCACCAAAGGCAATTTTGTCTGGGAACTCTTTCTTTAGTCATCGCTCATCTTCTGCAAAATAACAGCTCCTTCCCTCCAAGTTGAGCACACTTTATCTGCACTTCTCTCCTAGTGTTATTTTTAATTTTTTTAGTTACTTATGCACACACTGAAACTTATCTACTAATCTTGTCTATTTTTAAGTTCCCTGAGGATAGTATCTGTGCCTAATTCCATCTTTGAATATCCACTGTGTCTAAAAGAGTTACTTCTTCCACTAGGCTGAATAAATTTGGTCACCGGCCAAGGCCAGGGAAAAAAACATGTGTCACTTTAAAAAGAGGGGTTACAAAGATCATAACTTAAAAAAAAAACCTGAATATCTGATCTTTAAAATTGCCCAAAGCTTTACCAAGGGCCCTAGTGTTTCCTGCATGCAAACATCACTTGTTTAGTATAGGGAGAAGTTGTAGATGTTTTTCAGGCAGGCCTTTTTTTTTTTTAACTTTAGCAATTCAAAATAAATTAAAAGATAAATTGCTAAAAACTGAAAGAAAAATTGTTTCAGTATTACCTAACAGTAAAAACCACAAAATGAATAGATGCTATTTTACCAGAGACATTATTTGGGGTAGCATGCATTTTGGTCTGAAACAGGTTTTTAAAATTGGGTGGATATTTAGAAAATATTATAATGTAGAGATATAATTCCTCCAGAATTATAATGAAATTATGAGTTAATAATTATTATTAAGAAATAAGTAAAAAGAAAGTAAAAAGGGTAGCCAAGTGTGGTTATAATTTGAGATTTCCTTTAAGCTATAAAAGGAAAACCTTTACATAAGTTAAAAAAAAAAAAAAAACCAACCCACATTGGAGATGAAAGCTTTTCACTGTTTAAAGTATTTTAAGTAAAAGTCCACGTCATAACCTTCACACACGCATAAACACACACACACAATTTTAAATGATTTAGAAATGAACTACAGATCTATTTCCTCCCTCCACTCCACCCCCCCACCCCCAAAATCCCTAGATAAGTGAATAACCCGGTTATCAGGAGGAAACTAGACACTAGTTGGGTTTCTCCCCCTAGTTGCTCACCAGCTTTCCCAATGGTCACTCGCTAAGGACAAAGATGTACAGAACAGGTAGGCTGTCTATGCCCATGGGCTTTGTCCTCTAAAATTAGCAAAAGCAATTAATCACCCTCTTCCAGCGGAAAGTCGCCACACTAATTCACAAGCACTTACCCACATAAGAACCCGAGGGGGTGGGGGGAAGAATTAAAACCAGGACGTGCGTTTATCTGGAGACAACTCGGGACAGAAACGACGCTGCCCTGGTCCCAGGCTGGCTCAAGCGCTGAACCAGCCTCCCAGGACTCGGGGGAGGGGGCAGGGGACCCGGGACACCACGACCCGACCCAGGCACCTCGCGGGGCTGCCCTGGGCTCCCCGGCGATTCTTCCCGCGGGGAAAGCCGCCTGGGTCACCGCGAGGCCCAGCAGGGGCTCGACCCCAGATGAGGATCTTAGCTGCTGCGCCCCCTCCACTCGCGAGGTGCAGCACCGGGAAGGGGAGGGGGCGGGGGCCTCTCCTATTTCGGGGCTCGGGGGAGTTTCCGGCCGAAGGTTGGCGAGGTTACCTCAGATTCTCTCCACGAAACCACTTTGCCCCCCAGGAGGAACCCCGGGCTTAACTGGGTTCCAAGAGACCAACTCCTTGGCAACGGTTGCTAAGCCGTGACGTCACGCCACTTCCGGCAGGGAGGACTGGGCGCGTTTCCGCGGGGCCCCGGGACGAGCGTACGCTGGGGGGGAGGTCGCGGGCGGGGAAGAACGGCGCGTGCCGGGCCCACGTGCAAAGCGGGTTCACGGTGCTGAGCCTGTGCGGAGAACTAGGAGCTTTTGGTGCTGTTCGGAATCCCAGGTCGTACCGGGACCTTGTCTCTCGGCAATAAACCTTCCCAGAAGTCCCGCAGTTTTGCAAGATGCGTGTGTTGTTTCATTTATTCATTCATTCACTGACTCACTCACCAAACATGATTGATGACTTCTTTGTAGGGGTTGACCTGAGCTTCAAATTTAGGTTTTTGGCATGAGTATCTCCAAATTAGGTTATACATAGGAGCAATTGTAGAGAGTCTTTGGCAGGATTGCAAGACCCACTCATCATATAGATTTCAGCTCCTGTGTCACATTATTGGGCCACATTGTACTGGGAGTTAAAGTTATTTTAAGTCCAGTAATTTTTTAATACGCTGAGAGCCTGAAAAAAATTGTAAATGGCCTAAGGCTTCTTTTGGCTTCTGTGAGGCTCTCTTTATGCACATGCAGAAATGAATTACATCGTCCTTAGGGCCTTGGTGGAGTTCACATCCTATGAGATGGGCAGGGAGAAGATCTTCACGCCCAGAAGACTAGTGGAACCAGAGACCCTGGGATGGTACTGGCTGGTTTGGGGCAGACTTTAGTTGGTGAATGGCATTTTGAACCTCCCCTTATTAGACTGGAGACCACCGTACTTGGTGATTGCAGTTTGCAAAATGAGAAGAGAGAAAACCCAATTTTGTACCTCTTAGAAAAAATCAACTGCAATTTTAGCATTCAACTTACAACAAAAAAATAAATGATGTGTTAGGTACCTCCTCCAGGCCCAGCACTGTGCTCTCATGGAGATGGCAACAGTCAGCAGGGGAGCAAAGAAACAGGCAACTCCAGCACAAGTGGGATAAATGACAGAACAGAAGGACCCAGTGGTGGGGAGCCCAGAGGAAGGACTCCGAGTTTATTAGGGGATGAGGGAGTCACTATCAAGAAAGGTTCTGCCAGACAAAATGATGCTTAAGGATCAGTAGGAATTAGCCAAACAGGAAGAGGAGAGGTTTCCAGGCAGAGGAGTTCTGTGAGGTTATCCTGACATTCTTTCTGCCTTCATCTCTCTGTCTCACATCTTTACTTTCCTCTCAGTGGGCCACCGGTGGCAACAGGCTTACAGTCTGCCAGTCTAGCAACCTCGGTAAAGGTAGACCCTTTTCTCCAACAGTTCCAGCAAAATACTCAGGGCTGACTCTCATTAGTCTGAAGTGTGTCTGATCACTCTTGAACCAACTGCTGTAGCCACAGTAATAGACTACGTGAGGGTAGCTCCCCAAAAGGAAGGACGAGATTCTGTTACTAGAGCTAGAGTGCAATGCAAACCAGAACAATGGATGTCCAGTACAGCCGATCAGGGAAAGTGGCAAACAGGAAGAAAAACCAGAATAAATGAGCCTGTACTTATTGTGGGAAGTATCTGTTATCAGTGAGAACCTTCACCCTGATTTCCTTCCAACAAGTTATCTTTCTTCAATGCTAGGCTTCCATCGTGGGTCAAATGAGGTCTTGGGATAACAGCAGACCCTCCAGGTCCCCACAGAATCTGCGGATGCTGTGAACATAAGGTCTCCAGCCCCTTCTCATTTCAGAACTTCCAAAACAAGAACTTTCCTATGCAGTGTACAGAGAAGCCAAGCCAATTTTCTGTTTTTGGTATTAAATTTAGACCTTTCATCCTGACCATGAGATATTTCTGGATTCTGCTCGAGTATTCAGTGAATGCCAGTTTTCAAGATGCTATCCCATCTGGGGCTACTCTGCACACTGTGTTAAGGCTGGGAAAAATGACCCAGGTGCTGGAACAAGTTCGGAAGTGGGTTATTCTGTTACCCACTAATTGTCATTTAATGCCTTTGCCATCTAGGTTACTTGGAGATGAAAGAAATTAAGTTTAAATGGAAACCTGAATTGAGTTTTGCAAATATCCTAAATTGTCTCTGCTCTGGCAATTTAGTGTTGTTGGCATGTTTAGTAGCAGGACATGCTTTCCTAAAAGGTAAAAAAGATTAATAATATGTGCAACATTTGACTGAATGGATGAGATACCAGAGAACTCATTAAATGTATGCCTGGTAGTATACATTTTTGTCAAATAGGTGCTATGATTTGCAAAGACCGGAAATCACTGATGAGATTAATGGGCAGTGTAGAGTATACAAAACAATATGCAGTTCATATTAATTACCAGTGTGGATTGGTTTTCAGGATTGAAATATAGGATATACCTAACATTCTTAATGGGCTCAAATAATAATCATGTCATCATTAATGCTTACTGTATGTCAGGAACTTGCTAAATAGTTCACATGTGTCAGAATTCAGTAACGTATTAATTTATGTGTGTATTCCTTCTGTTTCTCCCCTTTAAATAATTTGCATATCCTCTCCTCAAGGATATTTGCAGGTTGAGAATCGGAAGCTGCACTTCCTGTGTTTTGCAAAGGCCTTAAGTACTTGGGGGATATTATAATGGTTGATCTCAGGGAGGGGGAAGAGGGGAGAATAAGAAGAATAAGAGAAAGAGAGAAATACTAAGACAAGTGGGAAGGGATCACAGGTTAATCTGTCCCAAGCAGCTCCTGAGAAGGGAGAAATACCCCAGGGAGGCCAAACCCTGAGTCCAGTGGCTTCCAGTCTGGCCCAATTTCCTTTGTCCCAGATCTGACATGGAAGCACCAGTGCCAGTGCACTGGAAAGGACCAGGCCACCTGGAATGATGGGTGACCAAGCAGTCCCCAGGGTTGGCCACTGACAGAGGACTCCCCAAGACTTTGTTACTGCAAAAGAACTCAGGTAACTTGGGGGGGGGGGGTGTGGAGAGATAGAATGCCCAATAATGATGGAGATTAAGTTTCTCTCCAATTTGGAGAATGGTGTCTCTGAGTTGGACTTAAGTTGCTTATAAAATAAAATGTCCTTCCTCTTGCAAATCTGAGTCACAGACTAAAATTGATAATGTTGGTATCAGTCAGCATTCTGGCAGGATAAAGATGGCACATTCTGGGTAAGGGAGGAGAGCTAAATAAAGGGTATATTTATAATCATGTAGGCAGGGAGAGTGCAACCTCAGGGGCCAGTAACACAAGGTGGCCATTGCTGTCCCTAAGCCTGAAGCAGCAAGAGAAAGGAACAGGTACGAGGACCCCGAGAGAGTAGCCATATGGCGAGGCCTGGCTAACAGGAGCCTTTGGTTGAAGGATGCAGCCAATCCTGACCTCATGCTCCACTGGCTAAACCCACCTGGGAGCCAAAGGGCCAGAGAGCAGCTGAGCTCATACACTCAGATCTGCCTCCTGGGACAGACAACAGGGAAGAAAAAGGTGGAGTGTGAGTCTGCAGGGCAAACCGATTTAATTATAGGATCAAACCGATGGGCAATCAGGGCCGTGTAAGATCAACCAGTCCTCCCCCAAGTTTTCCAAGCTGTTTTCTCTCTTTAGCTGAAGTCCTAGGCATTGCATAGAGTTAGGTCTTATTTCATTTCAGCACAACACCTGCACTTACATCTCATTTAATCTTCACAATAAGTCTGCAAGGACAGTATTTTTTCTTTTTTCATTTTATAATGAAAGGAAATTGAAGCCTGAGAGTTAATGGAGGGCCTAGGGTCAAACAGCTAGTAGCTGGCGAAACCAAGATTCGAACACGGGTCTATCTGCCTCCAAAGCCATTCTTCACCAATCCAGTAAACCAGCTCAAAAACTGGCTCAACAGAGTCTAGAAGACGGACCATAAATCAGACTGCTGGGGCAGGAGGCAAGGGGCTGTTCTGCGTGGGAGGGCTAGTGCTAATATCTTCTCTGGCTTTCTCTACCCACAAGGCTTTGCCAAGGAACCTCTTCTCTCACCCACGTAGGATAATGGTTTGAAATCCAAACCCTTACCCGAGAACCAAAGAGGGGAAGATGGAGAGAAAATCCTTGGCTGATGATAGGGAAAAAAAAATGTATTTTCATTTCAGATGCCTTGCAAGTTCCTTTTTTCCCAGCTGAGTGTTTGGTGTATTTATAGATTTCAGGGGGAGTATTTAAGGGTAACTGGCAGTGGAGCTGCATTTGGGGCCATCAGGAAGCTCAGAAGCATGTAGGAAAAGGTTGAAGGGAGGGGACAAGAAAAGGCAGGAAACAGCAGGGCACAAACTGGCTCTCTCGTTTGTGGTGCCAAGACCTTCTCTCCCTCCCGGGCTGGTGACGTCAAATCAGGGTCTGATAAGAATGCTATAGATGGAATGATAGAATCAAAATGATGGGCAAATGGGTAACTGGATAAACAAATTGCAGTATATACATGCAACAGTATATATTCAGCCATAAAAGGAGTGAAATTCTGATACATGCTACAACATGGGCAAATCTCAAAAACGTGATGCTGAGTGAAAGAAGCCAGGCAAAAAAAAGGCGATATATTGTATTGTATGAATCCATTTATATGAAATATCAAGAATAGATAAGTCCATAGAGAAAGAAAGTAGATTACTGGTTACCCAGGGCTGGAGGGAAGGTGGTTTGGGAGTGACTGCTAATGAGTATGGGGTTTCCTTTTGGGGTGATAAAAGTGTTTTGGAACTAGATAGAGGCGTTTGTTGCACAACATTGTGAATGTAATAAATGCCAGCAAGTTGTTCACTTTAAAATGGTTAATTTTGCTTGAAGACATAATGCTGAGCGAAATAAGCCAGGTACAAAAAGAGAAATATTATATGCTACCACTAATGTGAACATTGAAAAATGTAAAACAAATGGTTTATAATGTATAATGTAGGGGAACTAGTGATAGAGGGCAATTAAGGAAGGGGGAATGATAACCCAATAAGAACAGATAAGCTATCGTGGGTAAATTTAACATCCTGGGAATGCCCAGGAATGACTACGGTCTGTTAATTTCTGATGGGTATGGTAGGAACAAGTTCACAGAAATGTTGCTATATTAGGTTATTTTATTGGGGTAGAGTAGGAACATGTTGGAAGTAAAGTAGTTAGCTTAGCTTAGTTGTCTTTTTCTTACTCCCTTGTTATGGTTTGTTTGAATTTTTTTTTAATTGTATGTTTTTTTTTTAATTTTTTTCATATAATTGATTTTAAAAAAAGGAGTTAAAATTTAAAAAAAATGAAAAAAATATGCAGAGCCCCCTTGAGGAGCTGGTGGAGAATGCAGGGATGTTGGGCTTCCCCACCTCGATGGTTGCTGATGTGCTCACAGACATAGGGGACTGGTGGTTTGATGGGCTGAGACCTCTACCACAGGACTTGCCCTTGGGAAGACTGTTGCTGGAAAGGAGAGACTAGGCCTCCCTATTAGTGTTCCTAAAAGCCTCCTCTTTGTTGCTCAGATGTGGCCCTCTCTCTCTAGCTAAGCCAACTTGACAGGTGAAATCACTGCCCTACCCCCTACGTGGGATCTGACACCCAGGGGAGTGAATCTCCCTGGCAACGTGGAATATGACTCCCGGGGAGGAATGCAGACCCGGCATCGTGGGACGAAGAACATCTTCTTGACCAAAGGGGGATGTGAAAGGAAATGAAATAAGCTTCAGTGGCAGAGAGATTCCAAAAGGAGCCGAGAGGTCACTCTGGTGGGCACTCTTACGGACAATATAGACAACCCTTTTTAGGTTCTAATGAATTGAAATAGCTAGCAGTAAATACCTGAAACTATCAAACTACAACCCAGAACTCATGAATCTTGAAGACGATTGTAACAATGTGATTGGGAAAGCCATATGGACCACACTCCCATTTGTCTAGTTTATGGATGGATGGGTAGAAAAATGGGGAAAGGAAAAAAACAAACAAACAAACAAATAAACAAACAAAAAAGGCACCCAGTGTTCTTTTTTACTTTAATTGCTTTTTTCACTTTCATTTTTATTCTTATTATTTTTGTGTGTGTGGTAATGAAAATGTCAAAAATTAATTTTGGTGATGAATGCACAACTGTATAATGGTACTGTAAGCAATTGAATGTACGCTTTGTTTTGTATGAGTGCATGGTATGTGAATATATCTCAATAAAATGAATTTTAAAAAATGGTTAATTTTATGTTACATGAATTGTACCTCAATGTTTTAAAAAATGATGGACAGTCAGTCAAGGCCATAAAAGGTTAACCACCCTAGCCTTGTAAGTTGCTCTTTCTCTGCAGCTGAAGTCCCAGGCACTGAAATCAGGCGTAAGATCTGATTTCCTTCCATTCTGTCCTTCTCTATCTACTCCCCTACCACTGGCTTCCTATATGTTGCTGACACACAGCAAACCCGCTCCAGTCTCAAGGCTTTCCCCTTGCCGTTTCTTCTGCCTGGCCATTCCTTCCCCAGGTCTTCACATGCCTGGCTCCTTCTCCTCATTTGCGTTCAGCTCGAATGAGACTTTCACTAGGAGGCCTTCTCTCACCATCTTATTTGAGGTAACAAACCTACCAGTCATTCTCCATCACTGTGTTTTTCAGACGATGGTCATGAACAATTAGTGGGTAGGGAAATCAGTTTAGTGGGTCTTGATTAACATTTTCTTAATGAAATAGACTAGAATACAAACTATCACACAGAATAAGGGTAAATAACCGTTTCAGAAATATTTCTCACTGCCTAACAAACCACCTTAAATGTATTGCCTTAAAATAACCAGGGCCTTGACTCTGCAGGTAAAATCACTGCCTTCCCCTCTATGTGGGACATGACTCCCAGGGGTGTAAATCTCCCTAGCAGCGCAGGACATTACTCCCAGGGATGAGCCTGGACACGGCATCATGGGACTGACAAAGTCTTCTTGACCAAAAGGGGGAAGTGAAATAAAACAAAATAAAGTTTCAGTGGCTGAGAGATCTCAACTAGAGTCCAGAGGTCACTCTGGCAGTTATTCTTATGCACTATATAGATATCCCTTTTTAGTTTTTAGTGTATTGGAATAGCTAGAAGGAAATACCTGAAACTGTCCAACTGCAACCCAGTAGCCTTGATTCTTGAAGACAATCGTATAACTATGCAGCTTACACAGTGTAACTATGTGATTGTGAAAACTCTGTGGCTCACACTCCCTTTATCAGGTGTATGGACAGATGAATAGAAAAATGGGAGCAAAAATTAAATGAATAATAGGGGGTATGAGATGTTTTTGGGTGTTCTTCACTTGTATTTTTTTCTCTTGTTTTTTTTTTGGAGTAATGAAAATGTTCAAAAATTGAATTTGGTGATGAATGCATAACTATATGATGGCACTGTGAACAACTGATTGTACACTGTGGATGACTGTAGGATACGTGAATATATCGCAATAAAACTGAATTGAAACAAAACAAAACAAAACAACCCGGGCCTTGCCTGCCATTTCTCTTTCATGGAATCCTTCTCTCTCCTCCTGGTATCTCATTCAATGGTCTGGCCTGATGTTCCTTGCATGGCCACTGTGTACCAATAGCGCAAAAGTGGAAGCTCCAAGCCCTTTAAAGCTCAGGCCTCGAACTGCTGCACTGTCACTTCCTCCACATCCTATTGGGCAAAAGCAAGTCACATGACCAGCCCGGCTTCAAGGGGCGGGGAAACAGACTCCACCTCTCAATGGGCGGGGCCACATGGTCCTCTCAGGAAAGGGAGCCGTTGTTGGCAGCCATCTTTCCAGACGACCTTTCGCAGTTGTTTTGCAAAAGTTCTGTTTCAGTTTACTATATGTACCTGGGTGTGCATTGAGTTACAAGATAAACATATTTGGCACTTTGAGTAACAGTCAAAAAGACTTGAGGAAAACACACATGCCTTTTTAAAAAAAAAAAATTCTTTCATAGCACTCTCTGATCTCGGTTTGCATTATTTTATATCTCTCCCCGTTAGAATATAAGCTTCCTGAGGGCAGGGACCTTGTCTGACTTACTCAGTGCTGGATTCTCAGGGCCTAACAGGGCCTAGCACTTGATAGGTGCTTCATAAAGAGCTGTTGTTGTTGAAGAGGTAGTAACAGCTTCATTTATGCGGTGCTGAGCATTTTAAGGCATTACCTCATCTAAATCATTCAGCACATATTTGAGCACCTACTGTATGCCAGATACTCTTCTAGAGGAGTAGAGAAAAGATCGTGAACAAAATAGACAAAAATCCTGTCCTCACAGAGTTTACAATTTACCATAAGAAAAATACTATTTTGACAGATGAGGAAACTAGCATCAGAGAGGCCAAGTAACTTGGGCAAGGCCACACAGCTAGTAATTTCACCCCAGGACCTGGCTCTCCTCCACACTGCTGGAGTTGCTGGGTTTTGCCTAGAGATGGGCAAACAGATCTCAATTCCTGCAACTGCATCTCGGAAGGATCAAAACTTGTCTTTCCGGGAACTGGATGCAGGGCGATGGGAACAGGCGAGTCCCATGACCTCAGGAGCCCCTGCCCATAGCCCCCACTCAGTGAAGCCAGCTCACACCTGGGGTGTTGCAGATTTGAGCCACAGGTCTCAGTCACCCCCCACCGTCTTATCGGCATGTGACATCCCCAAGTGGCTGGGGCCTGCAGGCCTGGCAAAGAATGCAGGCCGAACAAAAATAAACCTGCCACATTCCTTGGCAGCCCCCTGCCCCTTCCCGCTCTCCAGTCATCCATCCGCACTGTGGAGTCTGCCAGGGAAGGCAGAGAGAGGGAGAGCAGGGCTGGGGAAGCAAGCACTGCCGCCCAACCCCAAGAAAGCGGGAGTGGGGAAGAGAGGAAGAGAGAGAGAGATAACCTTATATGGGTACGTGCGCAGACAATATGTGGCAATGGCTTAGAGGGCAGCAGAGGTCAGATACCAAACAGATGGAAGAAATTAAACGTGGGACAGAGCGTGTTCCTGGGCCCTGAAAACAGCTCTTGTTTCACAGCGAGTTTGCACAAAACCTGGCCCGTTTTCCTTTTTTGCTTAAGCCTTGCAAGATGTGCGTCCTAAACTCTACATGACTTTTAAGTCAAGCCCCTGACTCTATGGCTTGGCAGATGTGCGTATCCCCTCAAGTCATTCCTTTGATTAAAAATAAATAAATAAAATCATTTTTGCTAATAAAAAGGAAAAGACTGGGCTGATTTCCCACGAGTTTCCAATATTGCTCCAAAGCATATAAATTAGTGGTTAATGAGTAAATAAATCTGCATTTCTCATTCATTCATTCAACAAATACTGTAGACCAATTATATACCAGGCACTAAGCCAGGGGCTGGGAAAACAATGTTGATAAGAATAGTCATAGCTACCATTTGTTCATAAGTATTGCAAGTAAGAATAATTTATTTAGCATTCTCTACTCTCTAGTCATTGGTGATACAGACATTGATCCAGAATCATCTGGTCCCTGCCCTCGTGGAGTCTTCAAGGGGGTCGAGGGGAGGTGGAAATGACAGGTATTGAGCAAACGATCCCATGGGGTCTTCACAACAGCCCTCTGAGTTAGCTACGAATATCATCTCCGTTTAACACAGTTTTTCAACCTCATTACTATTGACATTTTGGGCCAGATAATCCTCAGTTGTGGGGGGCTGTCCTGTGCATTGTAGGATATTTAGCAGCATTCCAAGCCTTGTGACAACAAAAAAATATCTCCAGACATTGCCAAATGTCCCACTGGGGGCAAAACTGCTTCCAGTTGAGGATCACTGATTTAACAGATGAGGAAGTTGAGGCTTGGTGGGTTAAGAAACTTTCTAAAGATTATTCAACTGACAAGTAGGACTCACATGTGGTTTTCTCTGGCTCCAAAGTCCATGAGCCTAACCATGATGATGAGAAACCCCATTTCTTTGACAAGAGGTGACTGTGACTTTGGGTGACTGTAGACTTCATCATCTCACTCCACAAAATGGAAGTCATTTGGTTTCGTTCAAGTCCTCTGAGAAGCAAACACCAAGATGGGCTTAGACTGGCAAGAGATTTATTGAGGGAGGCCCTCAGACTGGGCTGCGGGTCCGACACCTGCAAAAGGAGAAAGGGAAGGAAGGATTGGGTAGAAAGAGTATTAGACATCAGTGTAGTTCTAAGAAAGTTTCAGCCAGGCTGATAGAGTGTTCCCGAGCCATAGTCACCTGGCAGAGAAATCCCATACTGAGCACATCTCACTGTGTTCAGTCACTGGCTGGGGGCAGTCCGGGGCAGTATGGCCTTGGCATGAACATGGTGGTGGGTCCACAGGGATGACAGCTGGAGCTGTCAATCAACCATGCCCTCTGCCACAGACTCTCTTGAAGGAGATATCACCGGTTCATTCCCATGGCTGCCATATCATCAGAGAAATGATACCCATAGTTACATTCAGCTTAAGGCAAGGCATTTTAAAAGGCACCATAGATGCAGTGGGTAACAAAATGAGATTGGCATCCTTTAAGCAAAATGGTTCATTTCCCTTGCAATGTCTCAAGCTTCTTAGAGACCTTCAAAGTCAGCTCCAACTTGGGTACCACCAGTGAGGAGGTAAGGAGTGCAGCTTTGAGGGCTACTCTTTAGCTAGTGGATGTGGGCACTCTTTCAGCCTCGGTCTCTTCATCTGAATGATGGGTTTAATCCACCCTATGTTACAGGATTGATGTGAGGATTCAATGAACATACATGAAAAAATTCATGGAATTGCTTAACAGTTCTCTCTTTTCAGAAGAGGATTATATTAATCAGGGTTCTCCAGGACATATAATTGGCTCATGTGACTGAGGGGGCTGGCAAGTCTGAACTCCATAGGGCAGTCTACAGGCTGGAAACGCTGATAAAGGTAATGTTGAAGTCCTCAGTCCTAATTTCCCAGGGGATGCTGCATGGCTGGAAATTCTGGCAAGAGCCAATGCTGAAGTTGAGGCAGAAATTCTTCTTCTGACCTCTGAAATCTATAGTTCTAGATTTGAAGACCTTCGACTTATTGGATAAAGACACTCCCCACATTGCTGAGGGCAATCTCCTTTGCTGATTGCAGATGCAACTTACTGACTGTAGACGCAATAAACTGAGTATAAATGCAAATTCCATCCATAAAGTACCCCACACTAGCAAGCAGTCCAGGGCTTGACCAAACAAGTAGATACCAAAACCTAGCCAAGAGAACCTAAGATGGCGGCTAGGTGAGACAGGGCAAAAAAACACCTCCGTGAAAAATGCTTGATAAAAACCAGAAAGAGACCCAGAACACCACTGCCAGCGATGCACCAGCCGGACAAGGTCTGCTAAATCCACAGGGAATGTGCATTTGGTGAAACCAGGAGACTGCATTCTGAAATGAGTGAGTGAATTGGCTGAAAGTCCCGTGGCTGCTCTGCGGTGTGGGGAAATGGTGGGCTGGCATTTGGAGACGGACTAGTTCTTTAAAAAAAAAAAAAGACCGGGAGTGGCTGCAGATACGACGGGGAGAGCCAGGCAGTGAAGCACGGCGGGAGCAGGCTGGGCTAATGCCTCGGTGTCTGGTGTGGAGGATACCCCTTCCCACACCCGCTGCTGACTGTCTTGAGACCAGAGGAACAGAGGGGAGCCAAAAGGAGAAAAAAAAACGCATTCCTTGAAGCTATCTCCCCAGCGGGTGGGGGACACTCCTGCCCGGGGCCAGACCCACAGCCCAGAGCTGCGCCAAGAAACTCAGTGCGACGGGGAGTCTTTCCTGCAGCACTTCACACAAGCCACAATATCAGCTGTGGATGGTTACCTTTAATACACCCACGGCTGACTGGCCCAGAACTGGGAGGGTGGAGCTGTGCGAAAAGGGGGAAGTTAACGCATCCCATTCAACCATCTTTGAAGTGGGCTGGGAGTGCCCCTGCAAGGCCTCATGACCCAGGGCTTCCCTGGCAGGCCAGCGCGCACTAGTGACGTGGTGCGGCCCTCCCTCAGCAGAGGTCCTGGAAGAGCACAGCTGGGAAGGGAGAACCGCTTGGAAATCCCAGGGACCCTATGCAAATACCAGGGACTTGTGGGTCAGCGGCAGAGACAATCAGTGGAAAGACTGAAATGAAGGCTTAGGCTCCTGCAACAGCCTTAAATCTCCAGGAACAACTGGGAGGTTTGATTATTAAAGCTGCCCTGCCTCCCTAACCACCCAGACACATGCCCCACTTTCAGGGCGGATGGTACCAGCAACACATCCAAACTTGGTGCACCAATTGGACCCCACAAGAATCAGATCCCCACACACCACAAAGACAAAGTGGGGGAGAACTGACTTGAGGGGAATAGGTGACTCACAGATGCCATCTGCTGGTTAGTTAGAGAAAGTATACGCCACCAAGCTGCAGTTCTGTCAAATTAGGGATCAAGTAAAGCAAATGCCAAGAGGCCAAAAACAACAGAAAATCTTAAAGCATATGCTACAACCAGATGATATGGAGAACCCAAACCAAAACACCCAAAACAAAAGATCAGAAGACACACAGTACTTGGCACAATTACTCAAATAATTACAGACAGGCAACAAGAGCATGGCTCAGGATATAAAGGACATGAAGAAGACCATGGCACAGGATATAAAGGACATAAAGAAGACCCTAGAAGAGCATAAAGAAGAAATTGCAAGAGTAAATAAAAAAATAGAAGAGCTTATGGAAATAAAAGAAACTGTTGGCTGAATTAAAAAGACTCTGGATACTCATAATACAAAATTAGAGGAAGTTGAACAACGACTCAGTGTCCTAGAAGTCCACAGAACAGAAAATGAAAGAACAAAAGAAAGAATGGGGAAAAAAATTGAAAAAATCAAAATGGATCTCAGGGATATGATAGATAAAATAAAACGTCCAAATTTAAGACTCATTGGTGTCCCAGAAGGGGAAGAGAAGGGTAAAGGTCTAGAAAGAGTATTCAAAGAAATTGTTGGGGAAAACTTCCCAAACCTACACAATATAAATACACAAAGCATAAATGCCCAGTGAACTCCAAATAGAATAAATCCAAATAAACCCACTCCAAGACATATTCTGATCAGACTGTCAAATACTGAAGAAAAGGAGCAAGTTCTGAAAGCAGCAAGAGAAAAGCAATTCACCACATACAAAGGAAATAACATAAGACTAAGTAGTGACTACTCAGCGGCCACCATGGAGGCAAGAAGGCAGTGGCATGACATATTTAAAACTCTGGAAGAGAAAAATTTCCAACCAAGAATACTTTGTCCAGCAAAACTCTCCTTCAAATTTGAGTGAGAGCTTAAATTTTTCACAGACAAACAAATGCTGAGAGATTTTGCTAATAAAAGACCTGCCCTACTTCAGATACTAAAGGGAGCCCTACCGACAGAGAAAAAAGCTGAGGGACTTCACCACCAGTAGATCAGTCCTATAAGAAATGCTAAAGGGAGTTGAGCAGACTGAAAGGAAGGGACACTAAACAATTGACTGAAACTACATGAAGAAATAAAGGGTACCACTAAGGATCACATGGTAAATATAAATACCAATACTACTGTATTTTTGATTTGTAACTCCTCTATTTACTTCCTACAAGATCTAAAATACATAAACTGTAATGATAAATCAGTGGTTTTGGACTCAATGTAAAATATGTAATTTTTGACAAGAACTACATAAAAGTGGGGGAAGGAGGGAGTATAGGAACATAGTTTATGTGTCATATTGAAGTTAAGTTGGTATCAAAGAAAAACAAGATTGTTGTAGATTCAAGATGTTAAATTTAAGCCCCACGGTAAACACAAAGAAAGTATCAGAGAATATGACCATAGAGATGAAAAGTAGAGTAGGGGTTCCGAGAAGTGGGGGAAGGGGCAATGGGGAGTTAAGAAATGAGTGTAGGGTTTCTGTTTGGGTGAAGGGAAACTTCTAGAAAGGGATGGTGGGGAGGTGATAGCATTGCAACATTCTAAATGTGATTAATCTCACTAATGGAATGCTAGGGAGGGGGTGGAATGGGAAGATTTAAGTTGTATATATAGTTCCACAATAGAAAAAAAAAAGACAGTTTTATCTAAAGGACGTCACTCACCTTTTCCAAGAGTTACATATTATTTCCTCCACTTAATTGAGTCTCAGTACGATGAAGTGATTTGTTCAAGGACACAGGTGGTTAGTGGCAGAGCAAAATCTATCTTATCTAAGCACACTACTTTTTCCATTCCTCTAGGCTGTAAAGTGTGTTAAAACTTTTAGTTGCAAAAGACAGATGCTTAGCTGAAACTGGCTTAAGCAAAAAAGGCAAATTTTTTAGCTCAAGTAGTTGGAAAACCCAAAGGAACCATCGACTTCAAGCACAACTGGATCTAGGAGCTCAAGCTCTAGGCTCATTCATTTAGCTTCAAATCCAATGGAAAGAAAGCTTCTTCCAGACAAAGTTCCAATACATGGGATAGAGTCTTATTGGTTCTGATTGGCCAGATTTAGTCATATGCCCATCCATGAACCAATCACTATATCCAGAGGCCTGTGGGGCTCTGATTGGACGGACCCAGTCATGTGACCACAAATGGAATCAGAGGTTAGGTCAGCTATGCTCAAACCAGAACTGAGAGTGGATAGTAAGAGGTGACCTCCCAAAGGAAAATTGGGTGCTGTTATCAGAAATAGGGGGTGAAAGCTGGATAACCCCCTCCAACCAGATTTCTACTAAATCTAGAATCTTCCCTACCACTGGCTTCTTTCCTGTAGCCTTCCAACTTGCACCAGTCTCCCCCCTTCCCATACACACACACTTGGTTTCTTGTGTATGCTCTTACTCTCCTTGAAAGGCCATCCTTATATCCTCTTTCCTCACTCAAACAGACTTCAAGGCCCAGGTCAACCCCCTACACACACACACCCATGCCCACCCCCACCCCCCGCAATTCAGCCACTTGTTCTGGGAACTCCTAGTGAAAATCTGAACCACACACTCCAGCATTCAGCACCATAGCAGTTGCCTGAAAGCAGGAATGAATGAAATGAAGAGATAATTTGCATGGATTGCAACAGTTAGAAAACAGTGCCAAGACTGGACAGAAATAAAATGTTAGCAGTGGTTCTCTTTGAGTTACCACTGGGTTATGAGCAACTTTGGCTTTTCTTCTGTATTACTTTCAGTATTTTCTACAATGAGGGGGAAAAATACAAATGATAATAGTGAAAATGAAGTGACGCAAGTCTGGTTTAAGCAATGTGAGGGCGAGGGCCAACTGGTGGTTCTGTGAGCCCTCCCAGCCCCCAGCAGTGGGGCACACACAGCATGAGAGCCCACTCTGAGTGTGAAATTAACAGCATCAGTAGTTAGAGTAGAGACTGCTAATTACCTTCCCAGGAGCCTTTCGCCCTTTCCTCTTTCAAATTCTCCAAACCCCAATTTTGTGCGATGCCCCACCCCAGCCCCCCAGCCAGATGCTTCCTGGAGGCTCACCCCTGCCCCAGCCCCTGCTCTAGAGGAAGAATCCTCATCAGTCCAAACCTGATCTGTCTCAGCCTCAGCACTGACATTCTGGGACCAATAATTTTTCATTGGGGGTGGGAAGGAAGAGTTGTCCCGGGTAACATCCCCATTCCCAGTGTGACAACGAAAAATGTCCCTAGACCTTACCAGATGTCCCCTGGGGAGCAAAATCTCCCAGAGCTGAGAAGCACTATCTAAACCAATCACGTCAATCCCATCATCCCAGGCAAGGGATTGGTTTAGGTAGGGCCTTGCCACTTCCATCCAATGAGATGTGAGAGCAAGTCAGCTGGGGAGGGAAGTTCCCTTCACAGAGGGGCACAAGGAAATGAGTGTTTCTTCTGCCTCAGGACACTGCCGTATTTGGGTATGATGTCTGGGAATGCCCTGCCATCTTGCAACCAGAAGGGACACTAGGGGAATTAACCCGAGGGCAAAGGCATCACGATAAAGATACCAGAGTGAAAAAATGGAGGGAACCTGGCAAATGATGTTGGTTGCTGCATTAGCTACCTCTGAGCCCACTTTCTGTTACGTGAAGTAATACATTTTCCTTTTCCTTAATGTTAAGCTAATTTGAGTTGCGCTTTTCTGGTTATAGCATCTTAACTGACATGAGTGTGGTGAAGACATTGCAGAGAAAACGACCATACAAAGCTGTGATTCTCTGCGGGGTTGAGGTGTGCGTATCAGAACCCAGAGTTGGGGAAATAGATACCCTTTGATAGTCACTGTTGAGAACCACCCTGACTGAAGACTAGTCAAGCTCCACATGCAGTTGTTAGTAACTACCCAGGAGAGCAGATAATGAGACAGAGAAAGGAACTTACTTCCTTTTGCAAAACAAGGAGCAATGTTTGGACAAAGACCCACTATAGCTTATCACATCAAAACTTCTGCAAAACACCAAGTTCTGTAGTTTCTCGGAGTCCCCTAAACAGCCTCTAAAACGGAGCTGATTAAGAAAATGCTAAACCAAGTCTCACAACCTTAGAAACCTCAGTTTGCTCATCTGTAAACTAGGGAGAGTAAGGCGAGAATTCTCCGATATTGAGGCTAAGAAGCACTTTATCAATCATAAAGCAGGTAATGGATTATTAGTGTTAAGAAGCTCAGACATACAGCAATGCATTTCTAGAATTCAAGTAGTCTAAATTTAGGATGTGGTGTGGCCAAAAGTATCAGTTGATTGTTTATGGGTGGCCTCATTAAATTTCTTATGCTTTTGAGCTTGTTTCCCCATCTGTAAACTGTGGCGAGACCTTGTTCTGCCTACACACTGAAGATAAAATAAGGCTGTTTGGAAAAGAGGAACATACATTACTATTTCACCCCAATTTTCCTGTCCAGCCTGGGACAACAGCAACCCAGCAGACTCCATAGCCAACGTTGGTGCATTGCCGCCCTCTGCTGGTCAGTTGTGGTGCCACAGATGGTTACCAAGAGGTCAGAAAGGGACGGACCTTGGAGAGAGGACCCCTGGGAAACTAAAGCTCAGAGAGGCAAAAGGGACTTGCTCCAGGGCACAGCTAGCCATGAACACAGCGGAGTCTCAAACTTGAGATTCCTGACTCTTAGCTCCTTCCAGAGGGAGAAAATGAGGGCTGTGAGCTCACCCATTAGAGTTTTACTCTCTTTTTGCTCTGGGGGGCTTTTCTAAATGGTCTGATTGGTTTTTTTCTCTCCTGCTATACTTGCTGCTTCTTTCCTCACCACCCAGACTTCTTGGGCTTCCCTGTCCTTTTCTTCATACCAGGGTAACCTCCCATGGCCCCGAGGCCCTAAGTCCTGTGGGGTGTTGGGGCCTTTACAAAAACTGTCTCACATCTTTACACTGTTCTGTAAAGTAATTCAGGAAACTAAAGCTCAGAGAGGTTAAGAGACCTGCCCAAGGCCAAACAGCCGGTAGGTGCAGGGGCTAAGATCCGAATTCTCACCCGAGTTCTCCAAAACGCACATTCTCCCTGCCACCAAAAACCAAAACACAGCAAATTATCAGGCAACCTGTGTTGAACACATGATTAAAACTAACTGTTCTTTGCATGCCCCAATTGTAGTTGCTGGGCAGACAAACAGAAGATGAAGCAATGGGGGAGGGATGGTTTTTGAGCACTTACCACGTGCTGGAGGTACTCACATACATTATCCTGTTAATTATCCCATTAACACTTATGATCTTGAATTCAGTCTACAATATTGAGGCATAGATAGGGAAACTGAGTTCAAAGAGGTTAGGAAATTTCCCCAGGATCACTCAATGAAAGCTAAGATTCAAACTCTAATCCCCCTGCCTGGTGTTAGGCAGTATCTACATGATTATGTTTTTAAAAACATAAATAGGGTCAGGCTAGACTGCAGGCCTCCTTGCTACAAAACCCCTCAGACTTTACAGCAAACCGTTTCCTTCCCGGAGGACTTAGGGTTCAAGATCCTCTTGATCTGGGGTCACATCCCACGTTTCTGAGCCCGACCATGTGCCAGGCCCTGGGCTAGATATATTATTTAATTTAATGCTTGCGACAACACTGTGAGGTAGATACTAATATTATACACATTTTACAGGTGAGCAAAGTGAGGTTCCAAGAGTATAAGTATCTTGTCCAAGTGCATGTGGATGAGCCTAAGTGTTGATGATTCTCTAACATTCCACGTGCTACTGATCTTCGTGGTTTTATTCGTACCCACTTGCAGCCAGGAAAACAGAGTTACAGACAAGTGACACTTGCCTCAGGGTCTTTGCACTCGCTGTTCCTTCTGTCTGAAATGCTCTTCCCAAATATTCCCTTCCCAGATATTACTCCCCTTCTTCAGGTCCTCACAAAAGTCACTTCTTGTGGCAAAAGTGTGTAGACCACAGAATTCTACAAGTGACTTTAGGGACCCTCACACTTAAACGACTTGATTTTAATCATTCCTAGGTTTTATCAAAACCTACTTGCCAATGCTCTTTTTCACATCTGTTCCAAATCTTATTTTCTATCCATTCAAAGATCTCTCAATTGCAGCTATGAAGACTAGTTGTTTAGTGCAAAGTTTTTCCACATTGTTACATGCTGCAAATAGCTAAAACTAAACATCCGTACCTAAAAAAGCTGTGTGTCCCAGGAGAGTCAAGAGTCTCTGTACTGCCAAACATGCAACGGGAAATGCTTAAAAATCTTTGTCTTTGAATCAAATTTGGAAAACCATAGAATTCAATGAATGCAATAAATTCTCATGACAAGAAAATATTTGAAAAAAAAAATCACCTCTCAGGGAAGTGTTTCCTGGTCACCTTATTTAAACGTTCAGGCCCCACATTCACCTTTTTTTCCCATAGGGCTCACTGCCATCTCACAGACTATATATTTTACTAGCCTATTGTTTAACCCGCTTCTTTTCAACGTAAGCTCCATCAAGGCAGGGATTCTACTCTGTTTTGCTAACTCACATTTGTTATTGAGTGTCCCCAGCACTCAATAAATATTTGTTGAATAAATATATTAGGGGAGCATGATGATGACACATACCCCCACCTCACTCTGTACCCCTTCTCCACCGTCCCAACCCATTGCCCCCTTCCATCTCCAACTCTAACCTGTTCTTGATCCTCACACTTGTTTACAATGATCCCTGGTCTGGGCTCATCTTTTTCCTCTTTTTCCTGAAGCAGTGACTCCAAAGGCCCTCCCTCAGCTCAGCTCCTTTAAATCGTTCCCTATTGAGAGTTTGAGATAAGGGAAGAGTGGGCACAAAAGGAGAAAATGAATCCATCACGACAATTTATCATAATCCCGAGCTGCAGCTGGGAGGCCACCCTGTCTCTAACCACAAGCCCTCACTCCCCATCTGCCGCACAAATGGCTCTTCAGAGGGGACAGTTACAGAAAGGTACAGAAGGCCCGTCCCTGGATTTTTTACTGAATGGCCACTCTGCACACAGCCCTCTACCAGACACCTGGCCAAATTAAAATCAAAAGAGGTGGCCATTCATTCATTAATTCATTCATCATTCATTTATGTGGTCACCCAACATTTGTTGAGCACCTACTATGTGCCAGACCTGTGGCTTGTGCTGTAGCCCTTGAGGTCATAGTGTTCACAACTGAATTTACAGCTTAGATGCCAACATGGTGTAAACCAGACAGTGCTGGCTTTTGGATTGGGTAATTTTTTGGACTGGATAGTTCTTTCTTGTGCGGACCTTCCTGTGCATTGCAGGATGTTTCATGGTGTCCCTGGCCTCTACCTACTAGATACCAGTCACACTGCCCCACTAAAAATGTCTGTAGACTTTGTCTAACAGCCCCAGGAACTCATAATCATCCCCGGTTGAGAACCACGGGTCTAGACAGTTATATTTTTCCCAAGTCCAGATTGAACCATAATTACCAGAAAGAACAAAAAAAGCATTTAAAAGCATTTTTGCTGTTTGATCTTTTCTCTTTCCTTCTCCTTTTCTGTTGATAGATAATTTGGAAGGGGAGAGCATAATAACAGCTAATATTTGTTAAGGATGCAAAGTGAGTATTCATTTTTTGCTATAGTGATAAAATTATGAGCCAGCACTATATTCAGCACTTTAAGTCCCTTATCTCAATTCCACTCACAACAACCCTGAAAAGAACATGCCAACAATGCCCATTTTACAGATGAAGAAATGGAGGTTCTGAGAGGTTGAGCAGTTTGTCCAAGCCACACTGGAGTAGAGGGCAGGGCTGAGGCTCAGATCAGTTCTGTTGGACTCTAGAGCACGAGGTTGTCCCCACCACACCCGACGGCCTCCTTCTCAATCACCCCCGTATCCCAGCCCTTGGCACAGAGTATTGCACATAGTAGTGCTCAATACATATTTGGTCTTGAATCCACCCCTTGAGCCTCAGATGAGGACAGTGCCACCTTAACTGTTATGGGTTGAATTGTGCCTCCCAAAAAGATATGCTGAAATCTTAACCCCGAGTACTTCAGAATGTGACCTTACTTGGAAATAGGGTCACTGCAGATGCAATTAGTTAAGACAGGGTCATACTGGAGTAATGTGAGACCTTAACACAATATGACTGGTGTCCTTAGAGGAAGAGGAGAAGAGACAAAGGCAGGCACAAGGACACACAGGGAGAAGGTCCTGAGAGGATGGAGGTAGAACTGGAGTGATGCAACTACACGCCATGGTACACCAAGAAATGCTGGTGACCACAGGAAGTCAGGGAGAGGAGAGGAAGGATTCCTCCCTGGAGCCACTGGAGAGAGCGTGGCCTGCCAACACCTTGAATTCAGACTTCTGGCCTCCAGAACTGTGAGAGAATATTCTATTGTTTTAAGCCACCAAGTTTCTGGCAATTCGTTACCATAGCCACAGGGAACTAATACATGAACCAAACCAACTAAGAGTGTAGGAGGCACAGGTTCAAGGGAAAACCAGAAGAGAAAGGAAGACCAGATCTGCAGAACCAACAGATGTCTACTCCAGGTATAACGGGGGTTCAAAGGAGAGATCGATCTCTTCCAGTCGGCAGGTCAGGGAAGGCTTTGCGGATCTTCTGATACCAGTGACCTCTGAGGTCATCCACGTACCCGCCCATTCCCAGGGTCACAACCCAAAAGCTGGTCAGACGCACAACTATATGGTGGTACTGTGAACAATTGATTGTACACTTTGTATGACTGCATGGTATGTGAATATATCTCAATACAATTGAATTATTTAAAAAAAGAAAGAAAAAAGCTGGTCAGAGCAAGACTCTACACCCAATGTCCTGACTTACAGACACCCCCATCAGGGTCAAGCTAGACAAGCCCCATCACTTTTAGAAAAACATAAAAAGGTTATTTTACCTGTTCTGCTGGTTTAGAGCCATGCACCCCATAAAAACATGTTCTTGAACTTGATCCATTCCTTTAGGTGTGAGCTGATTATAGGTAGGACCTTTTGATGAGGTTACTTCAGTTGGAGTGGGGCCCAGCTAAATCAGGATGGGTCTTATAAAGGACTGGAGACCTTTAGAAGCAGAATGAAATTCAGAAAGATAGAAAGCCACAGGAAGAAAGAAGCTGAAGTTCGAACAGAACCCAGAAGAGAAGGGAGAGGCCGGGAGAGGCCACTATGTGCATTGCCATACGACAGAGGAGCCCAGGACCAAGGATCTCTAGAAGCCAGCCCCAAAGTGCCACAGTCTTGGGGGAGAAAGCATTGCCTTGATGATGCCTTGATTTGGACTTTTTCTTTGCCTCAAAACTGTGAGTCTGTAAATTCCCATTGTTTAAGTCAACCCATTCCATGACAGTTGCTTGAGCAATCCAGGAAAACGAAAACATCTGTATATCCCTTTGCAAATAAGTCTTTGCTGCGGAGCTCTTCCCTGGCCGGGGCTGTGTTGTGTGCTTTACAGCAGCTCAGGATTCACGTGTGGGTGAGGCGACTCATTCGGCTCCCGATCACAGGACTGTCTCAGTGGTACCTGAGGCGGGAACTCTTGGTTGTCCCTCAATATCCATTCTTTCTGTCTCAATAAAAATAATAGAACTCCTCTTAGAGGGGAACTTGGTCCAACAGAGTAAGGACTCCATTTGCCACCTTCCACTGCAGTTAAATATGGCCTTTTTCCTTTGCCAATGAGCTGAAAGTGGTGGTGACAGGTCACGCCCTCCAGGGAAGGAGCATATCCTTCCTCCATCCTTCGTTTGGAATTTGGTCCCAGTGAGGACTTATTTTAGACTATGGTGATGCACGAAACCACAGAGATGGCAAAGTGGGGTCCCTGGATGAATTAATTGCTCAGCCCTGTCATTCCAGCCCTGGACCATCTTCACCCAGACCGTATGTGAGAGAGAAATAAACGTCTACCTTATTCAGGCCACTGTTATTTGTGGTCTCTCTTGCATGCAGTTAAACTCCTATCCTAACCAATACAATACTTGTTTCTGGACATTTCCAATTTCCTCAGGGAAGCAAAAAGAAACAAATAATGATGGTACACCCTTGACAGATGCTAGCATAAGAAAGCACGACCTCATTTCATCAAGACAACACTGCAAGGTTAAGCAGTATTATCCCCTTTTACAGATGGGGAAAGTGAGGCACAAGGAAGTTAAATAATAAATCACATAGAAGTGGCAGAGCTGGGACATAAGCTCAGAACAACCTAATCAAATTACCTCAAGAAAATGATTTTCATAATAAAGACTTAGCTCTCACGGAGTCTTCTAGAAAAACTATAGCCCCAGAAAGGGCAAGAATCAGAGTTGTTCCAGTGAACAAATTACTTAGAGTTGAAGGGCCTTCACTCTAGTGCTCTTAGTTCATATTCTTAGTTCATATTCTTGGGGGAGATCCCAATTGGCCACCAGCCAGTCTGGTTTGGTTGTCCTGGGCAGATGACCACTCTGGTCCAATCAGCCATATAGGGGTATGACGGCCTGCTGATTTCAATGAACAGGTTGAGCTAGAAGGGGAAGTTGGGCATGGCAGAAAAATCTATTAATCTCTGCTACAATTAAATATTTGAATGTTGGGTTGTTGAATCTGGGCATAGAGTAGCCACTATCCTTGTCTTCTAAGAGCTTATATCTGCTTCTATTTATTACTGATAATGTCATATCATTATTAATCAGTGGCTATTATTCACTGAACATTAGCATGTGCCAAGTATGGTGCTTTTAATGAGTAATCTCATTTAATTCCTAAATGAAAATTAGGTAGTCAGAGATCTTTTTTCATGTATGGCAACCCCAGGGACATTTGGAATTTAAGAGGCGTGGCTCGGGAAAGAACTATAATTACTCAATTTTCATTTAATCAGAGAAGCTAAGTTGTGGGTGGAGTTTTAGAGGAAGGCAAGGAACTGGGCAGGCAGATGCTAGGTGGGAGAATGTTCCAGGCATAAGGGAAATGGGGGTGGGTAATGAAAAAATGCAAGGGAGAGCCAGCCAAAGGAAATGTGATTCGATTGGATAAAATGGACAGTGAGAAGGAGTTTTGATAAGGGCAATGGAATAGGCAGGAGAGAAGTACGGAGATCTTCAAATCATAGGCTCTACCGCCATCATCCCCTCCCCTCTTCCAGCAGGTAAGCCAAACCAGCCCCCCACCCCCACCCCCCACCATCCCACCGACCCTACTTCTCACTGGAGGGTCCAGAGATCGTGGATCCAGCCTCCTGACCTGCTCCTTGCCTCTGGTCCTCTCTTCCTATTTGCTATGCCTGGATTAACTCGTGATACTGTCTCCATGTTTCCAGCCCCAGCTTGGGGACCTGTCTCCAATGCCTGCCCATTCTATTGGCTTTTCCATTTGGTTTGGAGCTTTGAGCTGCACTGAGACTCCTCTAATGAATTCCATCTCACTGATTCAACAAAAAGGACCCCAGCAAGTCAACTTCTTTGACTTGAAGATAGCATCAGTCTGGTGGAGGCCAAGACAATGAGATTGTGTTTTCAGTTAATTTGTTTGGTCATAAGGAACAGTCACACCACCTCACACATGGAGGGTTTATCATAGGGATGCTCAGAGAGAAATATGGAAACAATAACAGAGGTTGACATTTGGTCGGCCATCTTGGACTCCAACACTAGAGAGAAACTCTCTATTTAGGGCCACTTTAGGGAAATTTGGAGCAGCTGGGTCTTCATGCCACAGCCCCACCCTCAGCTCCTCTTGGTCTTCTATCTGCTTCTTCTTTGTTTCATCTCCTAAATTTCCGTCTGTTCTGCATAACTTTTTACTCAGCATAGCTTTTCCCTCCGATTCTCTGCAACAAGAAAGCCCTTTTGGAATAAACTAGTGGTTTTCATCTCTGCTTTAATCAGAGAGGTGGTGACTCATGGACACAAGAAAGATATCCCCCTCCAGAGGGCAGATGTAATCAGCCTTCTGGGTCTAACTATGGGGCTGACAAGGAGAAACTGTCAAGCAGATATGGATATCCTGAAAGATGAAGAAGTCTTGGGCTTTTCGAAAGTTAGAGACAATCAACCCATTCACTATTTGAGAAGGAGGGTAAGAACATTTCTTTGTGTTAGTTGGTTTACAAGAAGCTGGCCAACTAAGACTGATGGACAAAGAAACTTACAATCTTTAGAGACCTCGGATGTCTATCTACTTTCTAACATTAGAAGGAGGACCTAGTTCCCTCCACTCACCCCCAGCCTCTACGTTCAGGATTGCAGAAGACCTCATTTATTACATGAAGGGGTCAGCCTTGAATAAAGACATAGATTTGAAAAGTCCCCAGAGAAACACAGAATTATCATATGCTCCAGAAACTCCACTTCTAGATATATACCCCAAAGAATTGATAACTGCCACTTACACAAATGGCTGTTACAAGTGTGTCCACAGCTGCGCTATTCACAACAGCCAAAAGGTGGAGTGTCCATCGCTGGATGAATGATAAATAAATTGTGGTCTATCCATACAATGGAATATTATTCAGCTGTAAAAAGGAGTGAAGTGCTGATACAAGCATCTCAGATGAATCTCAAAAACAATATGCCAAGTGAAATAAGCCAGACACAAAAGACAAGTATTAGATGACTCCATTTATATGAAATATTCAGAAGAGGTAAATCCATAAACACAGATCACAGATCTGTGGTTTCAGGGACTGAGCGGGAGGGAGAGGGAGGAGCAAATGCTTGATAGGTATGGGGTTTCCTCTTGGAGTGATGGAAATGTTTTGGAACTAGTTAGAGGTTGTGGTTGCACAACATTGTGAAAGCACTAAATGCCAGTGAACTGTTCACTTGAAAATGGCTAATTGTACGTTATGTGAATTTCTCCTCAATTTAAATACAAATTCCCAAGGAGAGCATGTATATTTGACTTGGTGAGAGGAGAGGAGGTCTTGGGGGTTAAAAGAAACCTGGCATCCATAAGAAGAACAGAGCAATTGCACCCAGAAGCAGTCGAGTGAACAAGTCATTCCCGGTACCTGAGTTGAGATGGGGGACGAAGTGGAGCTTCCTGCCCTTAGAGTAATCAAACCCCAGGGAAGGGTAACTTAGAGCGAAGAGGAGTGTAACCACCTTTAATCACCTTTCTACCCCCCTGCCTTGGACCTGGCTGGTAGAAAGATGCAGCTTTGTTCACACCATTTCAGGAGCAAAGGTTGAAGACCACAGTAAATGCAGCAGTACCAAGGGTTACAAATTCTAAGAGTATTTGTACGAGTTGGCAAGTCCGGTGGGTCCTGGGTTTGCAGGCAGGTGCTACAGCTGGGACAGTCCCCATGCCCTCTCACAGCCCTCTCACAGCCTCAGTCGTGTGGAGCGCGGCAAGGGCAAATTCATGGTCTCATGCTCTACTCCACCTTCCTCTCAAGCCTCCTACCCCTCCACCTGCCCTTTCACTCTCAGCAGGCGACTCTGCCTCCTATTGCCCACAGGAAATAAATGCCACCTGATTGGGAATGCCCTCAGCTTCCTCACTTACCTGCAACTGTACTCGCCTTCTCCTCTATCCCACAGTCAGTCAACAGCGCTGCCCAGTAGAACCTGCTCTCACTTGACCTTGGGCCCCTAACCAAGATGGCCTCTGTGGCCACACTTCCCCGGAGAAGCCATCTCTCCTCTTTGTGTGTGTGTGTGTGGTTTTTGTTTTTTTTTTCTTTGTTTGTTTTTGAGGCTATATAACGTGTTTACTGTTCTAAAACTCCCCACACATCCTTTACTATTTTTGAAAAGATAAGTTGAAAATAAAATCGGCATTAATAGAGGGCATAAGAAATATCTGTTCAATGTGACCATTTGAAGAAAGATACCTAAAGCAACTGGGTCTGGGTTGATGGGACTCTGCTGCCGGGAGGGGTTGCTGCTACTGCTGCCATCCTTTTTCAAGTACTCGGCGACCCTGTACCGTGGGATCCAGTAATTCCCTTCCTCATGATCTGCTTCCTGACATCACCTTAGAATAGCGAGAGATGGCCTTGTTTTCCCTACCAGGCAGTTTAAGCAGATGGTCAAGATGTTTCCATTCTTCTGCCCACTGTCTGTTTAGTCTATGCTCAATCCTTTCTTCTTGACGTGTGCCATGCAGCCTCGGAGGTCCGTTTCTGTCCCTGAGGTCCCTGTGGCTGGTGTACCAATAGGAGTCCCCGTAGTGGAGGGCAGTGGCCATATCACCCAAATGGTAATGCTGACATGGAGGCAGGGTGTGGTGAGGCAGCCATTGGGCTGGTAGGATACTCCGTTATATGGACCGTACAGCTGGCCTGGGCTAACAGTGCATGGTCACTTGCTTCGATGTTCTTAGTGCAAAAGCTCTCTGTCAAAGCCATTTTCTTTGGTTCTGTCTGGAGTTCACCTCTTCCCATTTTCGTTCACATCAAGAAGCAGCTCTGATGGAGGAGTCAGCAGGTGAGTGGTGCTGGCTTCCAGAAGCAGCTGTTCGTGCTGGGCGAGGTAGTGGGCAGGGTTCTGTTTGGCCAGTCTCGCACAGTGGAGGAGCTGCAGCAAGAGCAAGCAGGCCTTCAAAAATGGGATGGCAAAAGGTCCCAGTGGAAAGTTAGTAGCTTCTTGCAGTGTTTGGCGAGACTCACAGTGGGTTCACAGACAGAAGGAGACGCACGCAGCTTCGGGCATACTGAAAGAGCAACCTCAGCTCAGGACTCTTTAGTTTCACATTTTATTAACAGGTTGTCATGAGGTTGGACCACATTTCCTGCACTTGGATTCTGTGAAATAACACTGTTTCCTGAAAATACTCTCTTTTTGGCGGAAGGTAGCTCATCTGACTTTCTGTAACTAGTAACCAGAAATGCGCACCTGCACACACCCTCAACTCAGAAGTTCACCCTCTAAGCTTCCAAATGTCCATTCCACTCTATTCACAGCCATTCATTCCATTCTGGCTTCCTGCTTCACAAAGCAACACAGACCACCATTCCTGACCATCTGAACAAACGCCTCCATCTTAACCCCACCCCACTCCCCAGACCCACACATTCTCCCCTTGACTCCACGCCCTCCATCAAAGACCACTGTCGTAGTTTCCTGTGGCTGTCATAACAACCAACCACAAACCAGGTGGCTTCAAACAACAAAAATGTCTTCTCACCCCGTGCTGGGGCCAGAAGTCTGAAATCAGGATATGGGTGGGGCCATGCTCCCTCCAGAGGCTCTAGAGGAGGAGACTTCCTTGCGCCTTCCAGCTTCGGATGGTGGCCAGAGTCAAAGAAAACCTGCCCCACACAATGTGAAATAGGCAAGCATGACTAGTCAGGGGCTGCTCTAAGCAGGGCAGAGAGAGTAGAACTCAATTCTACACCAAAACAAAGGACAGCTGGCTTTGCAGGGCTGGGAAAGGGTTGCAGGGAAAACACAGGAAAGTTGTGTGTGTGTGTATGTGTGTATATGTGTGTGTGTGTGTGTTGTGTGTGTTGGGAGGGAGGGAGGAGGTTGATTACGGGGAGGGGCGAGGGATTTACTGAGGTTATGATTAGGTCATCTTGGTTTGGAAGGTTTTCCTTTGCAGTAATTAGACCATCTGGAGTTTGTCAGGACCAGGAGAGAGGAGAGAGAAGGAACTACCCAGTTAGGGCCTCTCAGGTACCTGGGTAGCCAGGCGAAAGGGAGAGAGGAAGGGGAAATGGGGGTGCATTTGATATTTACAATAGTTAGGGTTTGATGCTGCCTTTTTTTCTTTTTGAATAAGGGACCCCACATTTTCATTTTTTACTAGGTCCCACAAATGATGTAGCAGGTCCTGTTCCCCAGCTGTATTTCATGCATAGTTAAACTTATAATATACACATACCCTCCTCTCACCCTATGCCAGTTTGAATGTATTATGTCCCCCCAAATGCCACTATCTTGATGTAATCTTGTGTGGGCTGGCCTATCAGTGTTAATTAGATTGTAATTCTTTGCACCCCACCCAACTATGGGTGATGACTCTGATTGGATAATTTCCATGGAGGTGTTGGCCCACCCATTCAGGGTGGGTCTGAATTAAATTACTGGAGAACCATATAAGATCATACAGAAGGAGCAAGCTGCTACAGCCAAGCGGGACACTTTGAAGAACACACAGAAGCTATAGATGAGAGACAGTTAGAAGATGGCTGTTGAAAGCAGACTCTTGCTCTGGAGAAGCTAAGAGAGGACAAATGCCCCCAAGAGCAACTAAGAGTGACATTTTTGAGGAGCTGAGGCCTAGAGAGGAACATTCTGGGAGAAAGCCATTTTGAAACCAGCACTTGGAGCAGATACTGGCCACATGCCTTCCCAGCTAACAGAGGTTTTCCGGATGCCATTGGCCATCCTCCAGTGAAGGTACCCAATTGTTGATGCCTTACCTTGGACATTTTATGGCCTTAAGATTGTAACTGAATAACCAAATAAACCCCCTTTTATAAAAGCCAATCCATTTCTGGTGTTTTGCATTCTGGCAGGATTAGCAAACTAGAACACACCCCAACCTAATTTTCTTTTAGCATTGGGTGATTCTTAAAACAATATAAAAAACACAATTGCCAAGAGTTGGAAACAATCCAAGTGTCCTTCGACAGATGAGTGGATAAACACATTGTGGTGTATCATACGATGGCAGCAAAGGCAATGCTGAAGTGACAGGCCATCAAAATCACCCCCACATTCTGCAAACTCAAATTTGACCATATCAACGAGCATTTCTTTTTTCCTTCTCATTTATTTAACAGATTTTTTTTGGGCCCTACTCAGGACAAGACACTGAAGGAAGCCCTGAGATAGCTAAAGTGGAATCCACCATAGATTTTGCTCTTGAGTCTAGAACTTTTTTACGCCTACTCTTGTTTCCTGCCTTGTTCAGCGAGTCATTTTCTGTACTAAACCAAAAACAACTTCTTTTTCCATGTTTTAGAGGAAAGTTGAGGTCAGGTACATTTGCTTCTCCTAGGTGGGTCCTCCTTCTGTCTTGGCCTAGACTCTTCCTACACCTTTAACCTCATTGTCAAACATCCAAGAAACATCCTGGGTCATGGACATCAATTGCCCTGCATGCCCATCACTCCAGCCCTCCTCTTCTAGGAATACAAACCCCTCCCATCCTAGAGTCTAGTGAAAACTATTCCTCTAGAATCATGGGAGCGACCACAGCTTGTGGGGGATGGTGGGCATGTGACCCAAGACTGGCCTGAGTCCATCAAGGTCTATTCAAAGGTCTCTCCAAATTGGAACCAAGGAAAGAGGTCCCCTTCCATTCTAGAGTGAGACGTGGAAGATGTGAGCCCAGGAACTGCCAACAGGCTGAGAGAATGAAGTCAACACCCACAGAGAAAAAACAACAATGAGGATGAGGATGACAACAATGATGCTAGATGACAGCAAGCACCAATCTAGGCACTCAACATGGACTATCTCATTTAAGCCTCACAACAATCCTAGGAGGGTGCTTCTATCATCTTCATTTTACAGATGAGGAAATAGTCAAAACAGAATTTGGACAGTAAGCTGGTTTGTATATATTATGTCCCCCAGAAAAAGCCATATTGTTTAATGCAGTCTTGTGAGGGGAGACATAGTAGTGTTGATTAGGTTGGAACCTATTGATTGTTTCCATGGAAACGTGACTCAATCAACTGTGGGCAAGACTTGACTGGATAATTTCCATGAAGGTGTTACTTGACTGGATAATTTCCATGAAGGTGTTACCCCACCCATTCAGGGTGGTTTGGAATTAAATCACTGGAGCCATATAAAGAGTTCACAGACAGAAGGAACTCAGAGCAAATGAGAGTGATATTCTGAAGATCAGCTGCAGCTAAGAGAGGACAAAATGCCCCAAGAGCAACATTTTGGAGAACGCCATTTTGAAATACCACCTAGAAGCAAGTGGATGCCAGCCATGTGCCTTCTGAGCTAACAGAGGTTTTCCGGACGCCAATGGCCATCCTTCAGTGAAGGTACCTGATTGTTGATACCTTACCTTGGACACTTTATGGCCTTCAGACTGTAACTTTGTAACTAAATAAACTACCTTTATAAAAGCCAATCCATTTCTGGTATTTTGCATAACAGCAGCATTAGCAAGCCAGAACAGATGGGTTTGAGCCCCCAGTCCACAAGGCTAGTTGCACCCTTGTCTTCCCTATAGTTTGGTGACATGAGAGCTTAATATCTTTCCAGTAAATCCTTCCATTTTCCCTATGGTAGCATGAGATGGTTTTCTGTCATTGGTGCCAAAAGAACCCTTGTGAATCCATCCTGGTTGATTGTGAAAATCAGTGATCCCTCATCAGGACCCATGGATCAACATTTGGGAATATTTGGACTCTGGACACTTTGGAGCACTCCAATCTCCAGCTCTTCAAGACAGCACTTGACATTTATATGGTGCTCCTCCACTTTTGTATGTTGGGTTCCCTGGGAAGCAGACTCTGAGACAGAGTCTAGTACAGCAGATTTTTTCTAGTACAGTCTTGGAACCCACACCTGTGGAAGGAGGGGAAAGAAGCAGAATTGGGCAGAGGAAGGAGTCAGTCTGTGCTGGAGGCATAACCACAGCCTTGGCTGACCCCAGGGGAAGCTCTGAAACTAGAATGGTCCTCAGGATTGCCCCACAGTGGGCTGAGATGGTCAGCCCATTATATCCCTGTGTTGATCAGTCATCAGCCGTGGGCTGCCCTGGGAAAGGTGTGACCTTGGACAAAGCGAGGTGACTTTCTGCAACAAGGACCTCCTGAAGGGGCTGAGAGCTGAGGGTTGCCTGGCAACAGCACTCCCAGAGGCTGGGCAAACATGTCTTTCATTGAGGAGGACCTGGGCAGCACACCACAGTGACCACTTCACAAGTATTATCATCTTTCATTGCAGTTGGAGAAACTGAGGCACAGAGAAGTTAAGTGACTTGGACAAGGCCACCCAGCTAGTCCAGGGGTCCCTGACGCATGCAGCCCAAATGGGTGAGAGTACAAATGAGCTGGACCCGAAAAAGTAAAACGCTGTCTGGCCCTTGAGCAGGCTGCGATGACAGAAATGGATCAAGCCAGCTGCAGGGGTACCAAGAAACAGCATTTTTCCCGAGGTCACACTGCAGCCGTAAAGTGATACTAACTCCCATCTTTGACTGACTGCTGCTTTCTTACTCCCTGCAAAACTTTGCTCTCCTAAACCACAGACTATCAGAAACTTTGCTACTTGGAATTACACTAGTCAGAATGAAACATTCTATTCTTACCTGGAGGATCTAAGTCACATGCTACAGAGAAGCAGCCTCCGTTTGCAACTCAGGTGCAGAGCTTCAGATGTGAGGTTTCTGGAGAGATCATTCAACATCTCTCCCAGCTTTACTGCGTCCGAGGACACAAGACCTTGGGCCCACCATGCCACCCAGATCAGATGTAAACCACCTTCTCCAGCCCTGCTTTGCACCTATCAAAACACGATTTTATTTCTGCTTAACCTAAACTCCACCCCTCCCCAGAATCCTAGACTTTGTTTGGCGATGCTCTGCAGTTCCTCTGGTGCACTGTCCCCCCATGGCAATGGATCAGTCACCCTCATTTTCTTTCTTCTTGGTGATCTTCAGGCCAGGTCATGGGTCACCCTCCCCATGGGACAGAGCAGGGTGGAAAAGGACGGAGAATGGCTCTAGAGGGTTGTCTTAGTTTGCTGGGACTGCTCTAACAAAGCACCGCAGACTAGTTGACTTAATAGGAATTTCCCGTCTCCCAGTTCTGGAGGCCAAAACTCTAAAATCAGGGTGCCCGCAGGGCCACGCCCCCCCTAAGGTCTGGAGGGTTCTGGCAGTGGGTTTGCCGACAGTTCATGATGTCCCTGGGCTTGTGGTGTAACTCAACCTCTGCCTCCATCACATGGCTGGCCTGCCCTGCCCCCACCTCTGTCTCTGTCTCTGTCTCAGTTGTCTGTCTACCT
Source organism: Choloepus didactylus (assembly GCF_015220235.1). Classification (NCBI taxonomy): domain Eukaryota; kingdom Metazoa; phylum Chordata; class Mammalia; order Pilosa; family Megalonychidae; genus Choloepus; species Choloepus didactylus. The sequence goes on along the minus strand of NC_051329.1, from coordinate 9,913,390 downwards.
GCCCGAATTTCCTCTCCTTGTAAGAACTTTAGTCCTAATCCAGTTGGGCATCATCATAACTAATAGCATCTTCAAAGATCCTATTTACAAATCAGTTCACACCCACAGACTAGGGGTGGAGAGGTGGTGGTGGAGGTGGTAAGGGCTCAAACATGTCTTTTTAGGGGACACAATTCAATCCATAATGAGGGTCAAACAGGAAATATCTACCATGGAAACAAAACACATAGCCCAGCAAATCTGACTCCTTCTACCATTTTACAGAGGGGAGGGTCCTAAATCATATTGGGGGTGGAAGGAGAGGGGAGTCCTTCATCTTACATCCAGCATTCATACACAAATGGGGCTGAATAAGGGGTTGTAGAAATGAATCCGTCAGTCTCCGAGTGGGGCCTGAGGCAATGGGAAGATCTGGGCCTTTTTCTGGGGCACAATGGAAACACTGGGTCTCCTGACATTTGAAGGGCTGCCCCTCTCTCCTGATTGTGACATAAGTCAAAAAGTGAAAAGAAAAGGGGGGCCAGGGGGAATTCTAAAAATGCCCTTCCTCTGAACACTATCTTTGTGCAGCCATCTGGGGGAGGCTGGCCGCGGCGGAGTCAGCCGGCAGGAAGGCCTGGAGGATTTGGATCTTCTTGTTTATCCCAGCCACATCTGGGGCAGCTGCCAGGGCCCGCCCCCACTTTGCCATCATTGGAGGAGCTAGAAGTTAAGGGCTCCTGCCAAGAAAAGGTTCGTTTCACTTTCCTGTGACTTGTGGGCTAGCAGTGGCTGGGTCTGGCAGGGCTGAGCATTGGTCCAGCCCGAGCAGGGAGCGCACTTTTCGCCATGCCGGACTGCTGCAGCTGCAGTGATGTTTTCCAGTACGAGACCAACAAGGTCACCCGCATCCAGAGCATGAATTATGGCACCCTTAAGTGGCTCTTCCACGTGATCGTCTTTTCCTACGTTAGGTAAGCGGGGAGGGGGGATGACCCCAAATCTCTGCAGTGGTGGACAGCACAGAAAACTCCAAGGTGCAGCTTTGGAAGCACAACCTGAATTCCATGCGGTTTTCAAATCTGAGATGCACTTCTCACTGCAGGCTGGGAGGGCAGGCGGGAGGAAGCAGCAGGCGGGAGGAAGCAGAGCCAGGCTGCTGCAGAAGGAAGCCCTGGGAGGCCACGTGTGTGACTCCTTCTGCTCCACCCCAGGCCTGCCAGGGCGAGCAGGGCAGGGCATGCTCAGGAAGGAGGGGCATGGAGCTACACCCTGGAGTCCTCGGGAGGAGACAGGGGTTGCAGGGCATGCCTGATGCTCACGTTGGCATTTGAATCATCACTGCTCGGGGGAGAAAATAGGACTAGGCTTGTAAAGAGAGACTTTAGGTCCTCTCCAAATGTCAAGAAGGCCCCTCTTGCACGCGCTGTCTTTTTAAAACAGCTTCATTATGATATAATTCACACACCATACAATTCATCTAAAGTGTACAATTCCATGGTGTATTAGTTAGGATTCTCTAGGGAAATAGAACCAAAAAGAGATATCTGTAAATATAAGATTTTATAAAAGTGTCTCATGCAACTGTGGAGATGCATGAGTTCCAATTCTGTAGGGGAGGCAGCAAACTGCCAACTCCAGTGAAGGTGTTCAATGAACTCCTCAGGCGATCTGGCTAGCCAAAGAAGAAAGGAAGATCCTCTCTCTTTCTCCCTTAAAAGTCTTCAACTGATTGGATTAAATCCAGCAGATTGAATTCTCTCATTGCAGAAGTCACACCCTTCATTGATGTAATCAGTCACAGATACAGTCAACTGACTGAAGAATTTAATAAACCAGCCTTGTGGTTTATTAACCAGCCACAAACGTCCTTGCAGTAATGGTTAGGCCAGTGCTTATTTGACCAGACACCTGGGCACCATCACCTGGCCAAGCTGACACATAAACCTAACCATCACAAATGGTTTTTAGTATATTCACATAGTTGAACATCCACACTGCCACAATTTTAGAACATTTTCATATCTCCTAAAAGAACCCCATATCATTAGCTTTCAATCCCCACTCCCCACTCCCTCAGCCCCTGACAACTACTAGTTTTCTTTCTGTCTATGGATTTGCCTACTCCAGAGATTTCACATAAGTGGAATCATACAATATGTGGTCTTTTGTGTCTGGCTTCAGAACTTCATTCCTTTTTATTGCCAAGTAATAACCCATTGTATGGACATACCACGTTTTGTTTATCCATCCATTCATTCATTGGTTGACGTTTGCGTTGTTTCCACTTTTGGCTCTTGTGAATAATGCTGCTATAAACATTCATGTATTTGTTTGAATAGCCATTTTCAATTCTACTGGTAGTTGTATACCTACGAGTGGAATTGTTGGGGCGTATGGAACTCCATATTTAACATTTTGAGGAACTACCAGCCTGTTTTCCGAAGTGGCTATTTATTTCACAGTCGCATCAACACTTGGATTCCATTTTCTCCACATCCTCACCAACACTTGTTACTGTCTGTCTTTTTTACTACAGCCATCCTGGTAGGTGTGAAGTGGCAGCTCACTGGGTTTCGAGTTGCATTTTCCAGATGACTGACGCCCTGTTGCTCTTTGTGATGTTGTTGTTGATGATGATGATAACTTGCATCTATACAATGTGTGGTTAAGTAGCTAAGAGGTAGAGCCACCAACTTTATACTCCTTGGCCAAGTAACTTAACCTCCGTGAGCCTCAGTTCCATCATCTGTTCATGGGGTTGATGTGATAATTATGTAAGAAAAGTCATGAAAAGCCCTTATCACAATCCCTGGCGTGGGGTAAGAGCTCCACAAACAGGAGCTAAAAATAATCTTCTGGAATAGAATAGGTACTTTCATATATATCCTCTCCTTTGACCCTCAAAGTAACCAGGCTAAAGCTTAGAATTTGAGATTTGGAAAAAACGATTTACAAACCCTTCAACTCTTTGAACCTTGATTTCCACATCTGTAAAATGGGAATAGTGGTTGATGTGAGAATTAAATAGGTTAATAAATCCAAAGAGGTTAAAAAAATACCTGGCATATAGCAAGCCCTTATTAAGTGTTAGTTCTTCTAAATAATCTTTTATTATTAGGAATATCATTATTTGATTCATAAAGATTGAACAGTAAACATATATGCTGAAATTCTAAAATAAGACATATTACTTAGACCAGTGCCATAGAACTGATGATCAAGAGCATTTTTAGTTAAAAACGTTTCCTTAAGCACCAATAGAAAGATCATATGTCATGATTCCATGTAACAGGTGATGTGACTACCCAGCATTCTTGAGCCCAATTTCTTGAAAGCAGATGATTGTAAATATGAGAACACATTATTATGAGAATAGCTTATGATGATCAATATTTTTCTTTAAGATGGTAGAGTCTTATCTTACATGCATTTAACTCCCTCTCACTCAGTTATATGTATTCCATGGGGGCACGGAGGGAGAGAAGATTTTAAATCAAGGATTCGATGCTCTGCAGTGAGCATCAGATTAACTACTTGAATGTGGAGTTCCCTCGGTCAGTCCATTCCCACGTGCTTCCTGTCAAGTGAGCATGTTGCCACCTGTGCATCTAGGTACATATTTTACACACAACATGGTCCCTAACATAAGCCAACACCTTTATCTGGAGCAAAACTGGAAAAACAGCAACTTGTTCCAGAACTGGCTCTGGTGGACTCCGTGAGCAGGGATTGGGGGAGGTAGTTTGCATCAAATAGGACTCATGTGGATGACAGGTGGAAGTCCAGACAGGTTTGGACAATGTCCAGAATATACACTGGGGGTGGGGGAGCAGGTTTTGGCCAAGGGGTTCTGGGATCAGAGGCTGTCCCTATTAGGACTGAAGGGTCAAAGAGCCAGGAGAAGGAAGTAGGACATGGCCTCAGTTACTGAGACTGGTCCATGATGGGAAAAAGACAAGAAGGATCTCCTACAGGAAGAGGAGGTGGGTTGGCAAGAATGGCTGGATCCTGGCAGCTGATCAGCTTCTCATAATCCCTCACAATCAAGCTCAGATCTGGAGTCGGGGGGGGGGGGGGGATGGGGCAGCTGCAGGAGGGTCAAGTGGTCCCATATTCCAGGGTTGCAAGATTGTGTCATGGGATGCCCAGGAGGATTGTGTCAGGAATGTCTGGATTGTAAGTGACAGAAAGCTAACTCAGGTTAGCCAAAAAGCCACAAAGGGGGGTTGATTGGATCACTGGGAAGCAGAAGAGATGGAATTGTCTTCAGACATGGCTAGGTGCAAGAGTTCAAACTGTCATGGGGCTGGGTCTCTCTCCCCACACCTTCACTCTATTTCCTCTATTTGGCTCCCCATGTGGCAAGATGGCACATTCACATCTTCACATTTAACAACCACAGAAGAACAAACCAACCTTTCCTGATTTGCTCTGGAAGGAAAGACTCTGATTGGTCAGACTCGAGTTACATCTCCATCCCTGAACCAATCGCTGTAGCTTGGGTCATGGTGTCACCTCACTCTGTCTTCCTATGAGTAAAATCATTATCCCACTCAAAGAAGACAAAAAGATAAAAAATAGAATCATGAATTGGAAAACAGACTTAAAGACCCAACTGGCAATAAAACTAACTACTGTTTATTTGTTGGATTTATTTTTATCATCTCACGTGATATTCTGGAACTTGGGTATTCTTCTCATTATTTTACAGATAAGGAAACTGAAGCTATGAAAAATTGAGTTACATTCCAAAGATGACCCAGTTAGAAAGCATGGAACTGGGATTTGAATCCAAAGCCAATGCTCATAACCCACAAACCATACCTCTGAAGAGGTTACCTGTCAGACCTGGACAGCCCAGGCCTCCTGGCTCCTTGGCCCACTGCTCTTCCTTCTCTACCATGATCTTTCTTGCCTCTCTGGGTTGGCCAGGGCAAGTGAAGGGCCAGAGGGAAGACAGGATGAGTGTCCCAGGAGCTTGTCCTTGTTCTTGATTCATTCATTCTCCAAATAATTTTTAGACTATCTATGAGTCAAGCAGTGTTCAGAGGTGCTGGAAATTACAGTGAAGAATAAAACAAAAAAGCATAAAATGCCTAATGGTGATACATGCTATGAAGAATAATAAGTGGGGACGAGGACAGAGGGCTACGAGGGGCGAGTATGAGTGTGTGTGTGAAGAGAGGGCACTAGCCATCACGTGGCTGGGAGAGGGTACAAAGACCTTCCACGGTAGGGGGTTCAAGGAAGAGCAAGCGGGGTTCTATGGCTAGTGCAAAGTGAACAGATAAAACAAGGTAGCGAACCAGAGGTAGAAGGTGCATTGGAGGGGTAACGTGGATGGGGAGGAAGGGCAGATCCTGGGGGGCCTTGTAGACCACTGAACTCTTTGGGTCTCATTCTGAGTGAGGTGGGAAGCCACAGGAGGGTTGTCAGCAGAGGAATAAAAGATATTTGCATTCTCTTGGGGAGATTTTCCTCTTTCTTGGAGAGGAAAGGGCTTCCAAAGGACACAGAAGATAAGAGAAAGTTGAGAGAGGAACAGAACAAACCTCACTCACAACTGCTTCTCCTCCCACCATGTCAACCCCCACCCAGGCAAACAGCCAAACACCAAAATGTCCTTCACAGCCCCAGGCTGCCTGTCACCGTGGAGACCGTGCTGTTGCTGCTAGCTTGTGGCTCCTGCTGGCTGCCTGTTCCACCTGAGGGTGGCCACACACCTCAGAGGCTGGACCTCTTCCAGTCCAAGTGAGCCAACCCCGCAAGCAGGAAGAAGCACCAGAGGCCAACGAGAAGCAAACCTACCCAGCCACGCAGCCCAGGGCCCCTGCCCTCTTGAGGAGAAGAGAAATGTGACATCATTTGCCATGTTCTTGTCCCACCCTGAGCTCCCAGAGTGATGTGCTGGAGATGGGGATGGGCCAAGAGATGATCCCTCCAGGAGGAGAAGAATCCAGCCACGTGACCCATGGGGCAAAAAGAACAGCAAGTGCAAAGATCTGGAAGCAAAATGTGGAACAGCAAGAAGGACGGCATGTCCAGAGCCTGGTGAGAGAGGAACTTTGTGGCAGGAGCCGAGGTCAGACAGGGAGGCAGGGGCCAGACCCCGGCAAGGAGATGGACTTTGATTCTGAATGCCCCAAATGCCTTGGGAAGCTATGGAAAAGGATGAAGGAGGAGACTGAAAGCATCCAATTTATGTTTCTAAAAGCTCCCTCTGGCCACTGTGCAGGTAGGAGATTGGAGGGGGGGGTGGGAGTGATGAGGGGGACGGGGGCCAGTGAGAAGTCTACTGGAGTCACCCAGAAAACAGAAGATGGTGGCTTGGACTAGAATGGGGCAGGAGAGCTGGACAGCAGTGGGCCAAGTTGGGTTATGTTTTGGAGGACAAACTGAAGGATGTGATAGGAAGTGAGGGGGACCCCTGGCTTCTGGGTGGATGATGATGCCTTTTACTGACAGATAGAGGACTGAGGAGAGGAAAGCTCAAGGACTGATATAACACAGCACTATAAACGATGCCGAGCAAGCAAGTAAAACACCCCAAACGACTGCCATTATCAGCTCCCCTTTAGGAATATCTAATATCAAAACATTAAAAAAAACCTGGAAGTACATAATCTCAAAAAAAAAGAACCTGAGAACACCCACCTGGCCCAGGTAGTGGAGGCCAAGCAAGCAGCAATGCCAGCCTGAGAACCAGGAGCTCAACGCCCACAACCAGGAGTTAAAGAACCAGCTGGCGGCGGGGATCACCCGGTTCTGGACACCTGACCAGGGATGGTGGAGTGAGGCTACTGTCGCCGCTTACACAGGGCAACTCGGCCTCCGAGCTCGAGGTCTTACTGTGGGTCAAGGAGCCAGAAGATATAGCCCCTAAAACAGGGAATTAGCTCTCTCAAGGATGAACCACAGCCAGCACTGCGGGTCCAGAAGCAGGCCGGTGAACAGTACGAAGACATTACTCAGAGCTCAGCACTGAGAAGGCGAAGGCAGACTGTGACGTCAGCAGTTACAGAAGCACTGGGCAAAAAGTGCCCTGAAAACGCTACTGTGTCAGAATACGATACAATGAAATCTAAAAGCAGCCCTGACTTCTTGAAGAAAGGCAGATCAAAGAGTCTGAAGGAAAGGTCTGATGGCTTGGTAGCGATTGAAGCTCTTTGAATCCAGGGACTTGAAGAAAGGCTGGCTGTCCCCACCCGGCCTGAACACACACACCCTTCCCAGCTTGCAGCAGCACAGCCCAAGAGCTGCTTTCTGTTTGCACCTCTATTTATTATTATTATTATTGTTATTTTTGTCACCAACTGTGGGTATGGTTGTCATGTTGATTCTGACTTCCTATAGTCTTTATCAAAGCTTTTCGTCCATGGTATTCTAAAATTAGTCCATCAGTGGGGGGCTGGGAGGGCTTCCCCTCCCCCACTGGGTGTGGTGTTAGACCCCCTTCCTTGCTGTAACCCCCGCAGCCTGGCGATAAACTAGCTCTGTCAGACTGAGTGTGTGGTATGGAAACGGGGCTGGGCTCGGGCTTGGCTGCACGATGGCACTGGTTTGGTGCTGGGGGTCTCCTGGAGCTGAGCATGCCTTGGGTAGACTTAACTCCTACTGGGCAGAGAAAAAGCCACCAGGACATTGTTTTTGCCTGGTTTATAACTCTGACAACTCCCTGGCCCACAGGAGAAACCGGAGGAGGAAGTAAGGGGTGTGGCGCATAGCCCCGACCCAACCAGCTGTGGGCTTCCCTCTGTGGGAGGGACACTGGGCAGAAGGACAGCATTTTGCATTTGTTTCACTGATGCAACTTAGAACCACATCCCAGGTAACTGTGGTCAATCTATTGAAAACAACCATTCCTAATTTTGATTGTTTATTTTTTATTAAATTTTGTTTTTTTATTAAATCACACACACACACAAGGTATGTTAAAAACCTAATTCACGGTACCTCAAAATGTGACCTTATTTGGCAATAGAGTTACTGAAGATGGAGTTACTTAAGTTAAGATGAGGTCATACCAGAGTGGATGGGCCCCATCCAATTTGACTGATGTCCTTATAAGAAGAGGAGAGACAGAGAGACAGAGACATACAGGATGAAGACAACCACGTGAAGGTGGACGCAGAGATTGGAGTGAGGTGTCTATAAGCCAAGGAATGCCAAAAATCGCCAGTGTGCCGGTTTGAGTGTATTGTGTCTCCCAAATGCCATTATCTTTGTGGTCTTGTGTGGGGCAGGCGTTTTGGTGATGGTTGGATTTGCTTGGAATGTGCCCCACCCAGCTGTGGGCAATGATTCTGATGAGATGTTCTCATGGAGGCGTGGCCCCGCCCATTTAGGGTGGGCCCTTATCCATGGAGCTACATAAATGAGCTGACCCGGGGGGGGAGAAAGAGAGTGCAGCTGAGAGTGATGTTTTGAAGAGAAGCAAGCTTGCTAGAAAGGAACGTCCTGGGAGAAAGCCGTTTTGAGGCCGGAGCTTTGGAGCAGACGCCAGCTGCCTTCCTAGCTAACAGAGGTTTTCCGGACACCACTGGCCATCCTCCGGTGAAGGTACCCAATTGCTGAGGTGTTACCTTGGATGCTTTATGGCCTTAAGACTGTAACTGTATAGTGAAATAAACCCCCGTTTTATAAAAGCCTGTCCATCTCTGGTGTTTTGCATTCTGCAGCATTAGCAAACTAGAACAGCCAGGAACCACCAAAAGCTGGAAGAGGCAAGGGGAGATTCTTCCCTAGAGCCTTTAGATAGAGCACAGCCCTGTTGACACCATGATTTTGGACCTCTGGCCTCCAGAATTGTGAGAGGGTACATTTCCATTGTTTTAAGCCACCCAGATTGTGGTACTTTGTCATGGCAGACCTAGAAGATTCATGCAGAGTCTGAGGGGTAATGGCACCAGAGATCCTAAGGAAGTCAGGAGGATACAGATTCCTGGAAGTGAAGGGAAGATGGAGGCAGGTGTCATGTACCCCAAAAAACATGTTCTTAATCTCAATCCCTTGCTATGGGTGTGAACTCGTAAACAGGGTCTTTCAATGAGGTTACTTCAGTCAAGGCATGGCCCAACTGACTCAGGATGGGTCTTAATCCTATTACTGGAGTCCCTTATAAGCAGAATGAAATTCAGACACACAGAGAGAAAGCTACAGGAGAGAGCCAGAAGTCAATGGAACCCAGAGAAGCCAGGAGAGGCCACCATGTGAGTTGCCATGAGACAGAAAAACCAAGGACCAAGGATTGCCAGCAGCCAGCCTTAGAATGCCACAGTCTTCTGGGAGAAAGCTTCATCTTGATGAGGCCTTGATTTTGGACTTCTCCTAGCCTCAAAACCATGTGCCCATAAATCCCCATAGCTTGAATCAGCCCATTGCATGGTATTTGTCCAGTGCTGCTAAGAGTTCCAGAAAGGGCAGATCTGTGTCACAGCCATGTCCATTGGATTTACTGACAATGACACTGTTGTTTAGTTGGTGAGAGAAGCTTTAGGGGAGTGGTGAAGATGGAAGCCAGACCAGAGTGGGCCGAGGAGTGAATGGAAAAGCGGAAATGGATATGGTGACTCACTCTTTCAAGAGACGTGGCTACACGGAAGAGAGGCATCGAGTGGTGGTTGGAGAAGAATGCGGGGTTGAGGGAGGGTTTATCTTTAAAATGGAAAAGCCTTGACCATGTGAAGTGCAGATGGAGAGGAGACAGGAGAAAGGGAGAAGTTGATAGAATAAATGGAAATTGTCATCAACTTTATCATTACAACCATCACTGTCACCAAATAACACACACAAGGAAAACTTGGTCTGCTCTGAGATTGCCCTGTTAAGTCAATTCTTCCTTAGACTGAGCCCAAAACTATTTCCTATTAAAATTCACCTTTTTGTTACAGTTCTGCTTTCTGCTCCCTTTGGACTTGATTCTCTTCAAATGACTGACAACTGTTATTATGTCTCTCCTCTTCTTCAAACTAATAGCCCCAACTCTTCCATCTATTTGCCCCTGATATTTGTCTGACTGTGTACTCTCTCAGCCAACCCCACAGCATCCTCTTGCTTGTTAAGGCTCCCCTAAAAGGTTGTACACACACTCTCGCTTTGCATGAAACCATTCAACATTTTGTGGTCTGGCAAAATGAACCAACATAAAGTGTGCACACCCTTTGTCCCAGAAATTTATCCTAGGGACTTAATGCCTTAGGTGCAAGAAAATTATTGCGCAAGTACTTGCAGTGCAGCAGGAGAGGGGAGGAGGGGAGACAGCGAAGCACGCTGGGTAAGGCATGGACTATGCCGACAGACGGCCAGGGTCCAGTCCAACACTGCTACTTACTCTGTAACCCTGGGCATGTTACTCACTTTCTCTATGCCACTATTTTCTCAGCTACAAAGTGGGAGTAACACTACTACTTTCCTTATAGGGATTTTTTTGGGGGGCAAGGATTGAAAGAGTTAACATACATTAACAAAATAAGCTTAGAAGACTTTCCAGCCCATAGTGGGAGCTATATCCAGGTTACAAAGAATGTTTATAATTGGGAAAACTGAACAAAAGTTCCAGTTAAATATCCATACATAGGAGACTATTTGGCAAATTATCACAATGTAACTCTTAGGGTGAACCATACGGAATTGCCATTATTCAACCATTTTTGTCTACAAAATAGACAGTTTCATATGTTTTAATCGAAACGTTAGAATACTCTGTAGCTATTAAAAATGATTACATATCATAGAACTATCCTTATTATAAATTTATGTTTATAATCATGGAAAGAATTAATAACAAATTGCTGAGTAAAAATTGCAAATTATGGAATAGTAGGTATAACATGGTCATTTTTGCAACATTGAGTACACATATTTGTGTGTCTAGGTGTCAACCTAAAGAGATGACTGGAAGACTCAAAATTTCAAAACTGGTCACCTCTCGGAGGGAAAATGTTGGAAACTTTTCATGTTCTGTGTGCTATTTTGTGATATTTACACTTTTACAATAATCAAAAGGATTTTCTTGAATTCAGAATACCTGAACCAGGACTCCCACTATGGTCAGATCAGGGCATAAGTCAATGGGCTTTTCACCACCCAAGGGCAGAATATTCTACTTCTCTCGCCAAAGCTTAAGACAACAGTGGTTTTTTCTAGATGATATAACACAGTGTTGACTCAGCCAAACTTAGGGTTATCTAAAACGTTCAGGTCTCTTTAACCTCTGCCAACTGGGCCATCCATGGCATGCATCTACAAAATTAATCTTTTGAGCTCAAGGACAGGACCTTACATTTATCCATTATATGTCATCATATTGGTAAACATTAATTAATAGATTGGGATTCACTTTCTGTTCTCCATGCAGAATGCCTGGAGAGTATTCTGTCCTGGGGAAGGAGTTTTTTGAATGAGAGAGAGTGATATGATTTGGGAGGTATGAAAAGGAAGGCTTTTCCATGCTAGATGATGATGGGGAAGAAATACAGGAGCCAAACAGAAATAGAAGTGGAGAGGATGTGTTAATCAAGCTATGGGTAGCAAGGAACTGAAATCTGCTCAAGCTAACTCAAGGAAATGTGGGGAAGGGTGGGGGCAGGGGTAATCATAAAGTTACAACAGACCCATCACATTGTAGTAAGTTGAATAATGACCCCCAACAGTCCATATCCTAATCCCTGGAACCTGTTACCTAATATGGTAAGGAACTTTGCAGATGTGATTTAAATTCAGGATTTTGAGAAGAGATTATTCTGGATTATCCAGGTTGGTCTGACATAATCACAAGGATCCTTATAAGAGAGAGGTAAGAAGGTTGAAACTGGAAAAAGGAGATGTGACACTGGAAGCAGAGGCTGGAACGATGTTGCTGAGAGCCGAGGAATGCAGGCAGCCTCTAATAGCTGGAAGAGGCAAGGAACAGCTTCTCCCCTGGAGCCTCCAGGAGGAACAACTGCTACCAACACAGTTTTAACCCTGTACAACTGATTTTACACTTCTGGTCTCCAGAACTGTAAGAGAATCTATCTGTGTTATTTTAAGCCACCATGTTTATGATAATTTGTTTCAGAAGCAGTAGGAAAGTAATACATTATGAACACAGGAGCCACAAAATACAGCCAGGACCTAAAACTATGTGGCCTCTCATTTCCACTTCTCTCTCCCTCACTCATCTCTCTTGACCAGCATTCTCCACTTGCCTGGGACCCCACATGGCTACCCTAAACTCTTGGGACTAGCCTCCCCCTTACACCACAGCCTCTCAGGGCCCTACTGAGACTTTTCTGGGTCCTAGACACTTTTACCTGTGGGGCCCCTTCTTCCCTAAAAAAGAAAAATTAAAAATTGTATTTTACCACTGGGTTGGTATAAAGATAAATATAATATTTATACAAAAACATTTTCTTCAACCCCAAAGTTCATGTTCTGATTTGAAAAGAAATTGAAACATTTTCATAGGCCCCTAAATGAACTGTGGGCCCTCAGCTGCACGTGGGCCGAGAAGAATTTGATTAGGTTAGCTGCCCACCCCTGGTCCACTCAGCCGTGGCGGGTCGCCAGCAAGAGCTGTGCTGAGCAGGTGGAAGAGAACCTGCACCCCAGGGCAAGTTAAATACTGATTCTATTCGTTTCCTGTTGCTGCTGTCACAGATTACCCCAAACTTTGGGGTTTAAAGCAACACAGATTTATTCTCTTAACAGTTCTGGAGATCAGAAGTCTAAAATGGGCTGGCAGGGCAGTGTTCCTTCTGGAGGCTCCAGGGACAGTCTGTTTCAAACCCTTCCAGCTCCTGGAGGCAGCCTGCAATCCTTGGCTCATGGCCCCTCCCTCCATCTTCAAAGCCAGCAGGGTAGCATCTCCTTTCTTCTCCAGCCTCTGCCTCCATCCTATAAGGACCCCCATGATTGCCTCCAATAATCCCAGATAATCCAGGAGCTCTCCCATTCTCAAGATCCTTAACTCACTCCCATGTGTAAACCCCTGTGGCCATGTGAGGCATACACTCACAGGCTCTGGAGACTGGGACGTGGACATCTCTGGGTGGCCATTACTCTGCCTGCCACACAGATGGCAAGAGAACGCCGGGATCTCTAAAGAAGGATGGAGAGTTGGGAGAGAGAAGACAGAAGGCCAAAGAGATCTAAGAGGGGAACAGCGAGGCCTTCAGGGGATCTGACAAACCAACATGGCTGCCCGCCCTGGGATACTATTCCTTGCCAACCAGATAGGACGACAGTTCACTTTCAGGTCAAGTCCTTTCACTTTAGTGCCACCTTTGCTCTGTGAGCACAGACGCTGGAAGGGGAAGGAGAGGGCTTGTGAGAGGCAGCTCGTGGAGCAGAGCCATGAGGACCTGCGGCCATGCTGGCCTGTGGCAGGTTTAACATCAGCTGTCAGTACAGGTCTGGCAAAGCGGTTCAGATTTAGAGCAGATGGATCGGGACTCTGAAGAACGCCTTCATGGTGGGCACCTTTATTTACATCTAGTGAGTCTGGCACCTGAGCCACCCTGAGGGTCTCCCGGCCCCCAGCCTTGCTCGCCATCCCTCCTCTGCCCTCCCCATGGCCCTCCTCTCGAGCCAGACTCCCGGGAGTGCTCCTTGCACAGCTCTGGCTTCTCTCGCCTCAGCCCTCTTCCCCCTTCCTGGAGGTTCTCCTGCTTTCCTCTCCCCCATCTCTAGCCCACCATCCTACCAGGCCCAGCTAAACTGCCACCTCCTTCATGTCCCTGCTCGCTCCAGGGACTGACTTTTTGCCTTGAGACAAAAGGTCATGAGGCTTAGGGAGCCGGGGAGTTATCCCCTTGCATGCAGGGGCTAAACTAAGGTCCAGAAAGGTGGCAAGGCTTGTCTGCACTCCCCAGAGTGCTGCTGGCACAGTCACTAGAATATTCTTTACATACAGCTAGACACTGCCCATTCTTGTTCTCTCCTTTTCCCTTTGATGGAGCTCTGGAGTATTTTAACTCTTAAACTTACATGATCATTATTGTGCAAAGACAAGTTTTTTGATTATGAGAGTATTGGTTTACATTAAAGCTGATTTATACAACACGTATACATTCTGGAATAAGTTTGAGAGATCAGACTTGAGCTTCCAAAATGGGGGGAAGAGGAAGTCAAACTGGCCCCCAGTGTTATTCTAGGATAATGTTGAAAAATTCAAACGGGGATAATGTATATATTCAACACTCACATGCACTCTGTATGTGTGTGATGCTAGGCTGAAATACATTCTTGAACAAATATTATATTTAAGTTATATTTAGTAACTCTGTCTTGTCCTTGCTAATTGGATTGCAAATCTTGATCTCTAGCCCTAATGTCTTTCTTGATGAGCTTTCTTTTTTAATGAACATTGCAGCTGCAGAAATATCTAAAAGTATTGAGAATAATAAACATCCATATACCGCCATCTAGCTTAAGAAAGAAAACATTACTAATGTACATTTTTTAATTAAATTCAGTTTTATTGAAATACATTCACACACCATACAATCATCCATGATATACAATCCACTGTCCACAGTATGATAACATAGTTATGCGTTCGTCACCACAATCTATCTCTGAACATTTTCCTTACATCAGAAAGAACCAGAACAAGAATAAAAAATAAAAGTGAAAAAAAAACACCCAAATCATCCTCCCATCCCACCCCATTTGCCCTTTAGTTTTTATCCCCATTCCTCCACTCATCCATACACTAGATAAAGGGGGTGTGATCCACAAGGTCTTCACAATCACACTGTCACCCCTTGTAATCTACATTATTATATAATTGTCTTCAGGAGTCCAGACTGCTAGGTTGGAGTTTGGTAGTTTCAGCTATTTACTTAAAGCTATTCCAATACATTAAAGCCTAAGAGATGTTATCTATATAGTGCATAAGAATGTCCACCAGAGTGACCTCTCGACTCCGTTTGGAATCTCTCAGCCACTGAAACCATTTCGTCTCATTTTGCATCCCCCTTTTGGTCAAGAAGATACTCTCAGTCCCACGATGCCAGGTCCACATTCATTCCCGGAAGTCATACTCTGCGTTGCCAGGGAGATTTACACCCCTGGGAGTAGGGTCCCACGTAGGGGGGAGGGCAGCGAGTTCACCTGTCGAGATGGCTCAGTTAGGGAGAGAGAGGGCCACATCTGAGCAACAAAGAGGTACTCAGGGGGAGACTCTTAGGCACCATTACATACAACTTTAGACTCTCCTTTGTGGTAATGAGCTTCATAAGGGCAAGTCACATGCTCGAGGGCTCAGCACATCAAACCGCCAGTCCCAATGTTTGTGACAACATATGGTAGGGGATCAGCATCTCAAAGTTTAGAGATAGGCCTTACAATTCAGGGATAGAGTTAACTGCTGTAAGAGCTTACAATCTAGGGACTATTACAATTATTGTGTCCACGTTAGGCTATGTTCTAAGATTCAATTCTGAGTTTATACATTGTAGTTAGTCCATATTGGTGAGGCATCATACTAATGTACATTTAACTGCCTGCAGACCCCTTCTTCATTCCATATCGTTTCCACTCCCCTTAGAAACACCACCCTGAATTTGGTGTTTATCATTCCCTTGTCTGTTGTTATATTTCTACAACAAATATCTGTATCTGTAAAAATATATAATATTGATTTGGATCTCTTTACACTTTATATCATATTACGGCTTACTTTTTTGGCTCAATGTCATGTTGCTACAAGTAGCCATAGTCAATTCATCTTCATTGCTGTAGAGCAGCCCATTATATGAATCCAACAGTTTTTTTATCCGTTCTCATGCTGGAGAACATTAGGTTACTCCCAGTTTTCGCTCTCACAAATAACACTGTTGTAAACACTCTTGCATACACCTCCCTGGTCACGGGGGTTTCTCTAGGGCATAGATCTATGAGTGGAATTTCTGGGACCTGGGGAATGCACTTCTTCAAATGGACTTGATTTTGCCACATTTGGGCTGTCCTTTCATGTCTCTCCCAATGGTTCTCAACCCTGGCTGTGCCTCAGAATCACCTGAGAATCTTTAAAATGTTTGCAGGTACCTGGACAACTCTCCACACCTATTTAGCCACAGTCTCCAGGGATGGGGCAACAATTTGGAAAGCTCCCCAGGTAACCATATTGCATGGCCAAGGGTGAGAACAGCTGGGACCAAACCTGGCCTACTCTCTTGGCCTCTCAAGGTCAGACACTCATAAAGACAGCCATTAGCTTACACTTCCTAATATCAGCAGGAGCTAAACAAATATTTGCTGATCAAGTAAACAAAGCCCTTAAAATGAATGGACACTTTTTTAATTATTCAGGGTAATGGGAGACAGGGAAAACAGATAAATGGCCAGAGGGTAGTGGTGAGCTAACATTTTAAATTATGAATTCCACCTTTCCCCCTTCATTTCCCTCCCGGCCCCATATCATGATCATCTAGATTCATATTCTGAGAAAGTTTTAACAACCAGTGAACTGAGCAAAGGCAGGAAACCAGAGGCTGAGCCCCACTGCCAGGAACAAGGCTGGCCCGATAGCTAAGAGGTCTGGCTCCAGGGTAAGACAGACCGAATGCAGACCTCAGTTCTGCGGCTGCCTGTGTGGCCTTGGCCAAGTTCCTCCACCTTTCTGAGCCTGTTCTCTCCTCTCCAAAAGGGTGATGATAACAGTAACCACCTCCTATTGTTGTTGTGAGGATTAAAGGAGGTGGTGCCTGTAAAGTGCTTGCATATGATAAGTGCTCAATAAATGGTAACTGCTCTTATCAATATTATTTAGAAACACTGAAGAGCAGATCGTTGACCTGCCAGACACACCCTTAGACAAAAACATGCTGATGTGTTACTGAGCCCCAGCACAAAGCTGCTGGACTGACCTGGGCCTGAACTTTGGTATTTGAGAAGCTGTCCTGTAAATTAGGGTCCATATTAGGCAACATTAAAGAATGGGAGGGAGGCAGTAGTTTCCATGTATTGAGCGCTTAGAATGTACCAGATACTAAGCTAAGGAGTTTGCATGCATATAGCCTTTAATCCTCACAACTCCATGAGGTAGGTGGGACTATTATTCTCATTTTACAGATAGGGAATTTGCATCCAGAGAAGGTAAGTTACTTGCCCAAAGTCATTCAGCATGGCTAAGATTTGGACGGGCAGCTTCCAGAACCTGCATCCAAAGCCACACCCTGTGCCTCCTTCAACAAAACCATAGGTGCTTTTCTGTGTCTGCCATTTAGCTTTGCTTTGGTGAGTGACAAGCTGTACCAACGGAAGGAGCCTGTTGTCAGCTCTGTACACACCAAGGTGAAGGGGATAGCAGAAGTGAAAGAGGAGATTGTGGAGAACGGAGTGAAGAAGACGGTGCAGACTGTCTTCGACACCGCGGATTACACCTTCCCTTTGCAGGTGAGCACTTGTCAGCATCCCTTATGGACTCATCCCTGCTCATGGCCACCACCACCCCCTTACCTGGGGCCCAGAGCCTCACTCCAGAGAAGACTGTTGGTTGGCCCTACTTAAACAGCTCTGCAAAAATCCCAACTGAGAAAATCTAAAAATTGCAAAACTGGGTCAGATCCAGCAGCTCAAAGAGGGGATGACACTTTTAATCAAATCCTACAGGGTTTCTCAAAATAGCAGCATGTCCTGGTGCATTTAAAACGCAGTCTGATGCACTCACACTTGATTTATACATAGCCTTTTAGAAGCAGGGCCATCGAGACAGCCAAGGTCTGCCCGGATTCAGAAGGGCAAAGAACTTTCTTAGTGGAGAAGTTGTTTGTGTGGCATTTTTATCAACAAAAATGTCTTCATGAGACCAATTCATCCTGGGGTACATTTTTTGCACAAAGAAAGGATGTGGATGACGAAGAGAGGATAGATGTGGATGGCAGAGAAAGGATGTGTGATGGAGACATTCTGAATTTGCAAGAGAAAATGAAAGCAGAATTGTCCAAAAGGAGAAATGGAAGTGAGGTTGTGATGGATGGGACAAAAGGGCACGTTTGAAGTCCTAGGGAGCTGGAAAGCTTTGCAAAACCATAAAACCCAAGCTGCTATTTGTTTGTTTCTAACAGTGCGTCATTAAATTCCCCAACTATTTCCCGGGTGGTGGGATGCCCTATTGCCCTTCAGTTACAGTCTTGGAGAATGTGAAGGGTGTTTAGATGAAGGCTGCTCTCCTGCCCCAGCATCCCAGGCCTCCTGAGCTTCGATTTAATGGGATTTTAAAAAAAAAGGAAAAGGCTGCTTTTGAGGCTGGACTGGAGTGAATACTCGATCAGTGTGGCTGTTCCTTGGCTTTCCCTGGGCACAGCGGGGTAGCTCATCCAGCTTTGATATGAAGCCCTAGGAACATGCTGAGTTGCTCACAGATTCTGCTCTTCAGACTGAAGCTTAGGAGCATGGAAAGGTTCGACCCCAGCCCAGGTACTCAGCAAGCTGGATTATGAAGCCTGAGGAGTTAGTTCTGTTCTAAAAGGCCTGGCATTTTCCTTCTTGTTTCCTTTTCATCCACAGGGAAACTCCTTCTTTGTGATGACAAATTTCCTCAAGACCCAAGGCCAATTTCAGGGACAATGTCCGGAGGTAAGGAGTCAGGAGATGGTTGGGTGGGTGATAGGAATTCCTGGAAGAGGCACTACAGCTGCAGGCCGAAGGGTCCGAGCAAACTGGAGATCTGCTTTCCATCTCTCTCTCCATGTGCAGCTCATGACAACAGCAGTCCTTGCATATTTCACTTGAGCCTCACAATAACTCTAGGAGGACAGCAGAATTTCCAGCTCCATTTTGGAGATAAGAACACAGGCTCAGAGAGGTTAAGCAGCTTCCCAATGTCACACAGCTTGCTGGAGGAAAAGCCAGGCTTAGAACTCTGTGTCCTTGTTGGCAGCTTTTCCTACTGTGTCCACTGTGAACTGTCTGCAGGGTCAGTCCTGGGAATCATAAAGCATCTTGAGCTTGCCTTTCATCATCATGAATGATATATGCACGCAAGCTCCTTAACATCTATATGAAATTCTAGCCTCTATACCAGGTTCTAATGCCCCCATATCTTGCCCCTCCCCTCCCCCCTACAGGTTTTCCAGACCTGGCTTTGCCCTCTCCGTACTCTTGACCTTCTTCTACATCTTTCTGGAAAATTTCTTCCTCATCAAAATGTATTTGTCCTGTTCTGCCCCTGCACAGGCCTGCCCTCTGCCTTTTAAGAGGAAAACTCGCTACGCTGATAAGCTTAATGGACCCATGTGTTACTGGGGCATTACCTGGTACACCTCTCCTACCATCTCCCTCTCAGGTGACATACCTGTGCCTTACCAGGGACCATTCCCCACACCCTGAGTGCAGCCGTGGTGGTGCTGTGAGGCCGGGTCCATTGCCTGTGGGGAGGCTCTGCCTTGCCTGTGGATCCCGCTCACCAGTCCACACCAGTGCCACGGTCTGGCTTCTGAGCTCTGGGTAAATATCCTCACTCTTTGTGTAGCCCTTGACATCGTTTGCCCCTGAACCCAGAACCAAGCTCACATTTCTTGGTGTCAATCTCAATCACACGCCCCCTGAAAAGAGATCACTTTGCAATGATGTCGCCCCATCTCCCTTTAGCTGCCCCCGCCCCCCGACGACTTAGCAGCAGACAGTTGAGCTGACTGTACCTGTGGCCCCCCTTCTCTGCAGGGCCGCTTGGCCTAACCCACGCTGGGGCCTCTGGTAATCTCTGCCCCCACTCGCCCCCAGACACACAAAGGCTTTCATTTCATTTATTTGTAACTTTATTTTTTCAGAGCAATTTTAGGTTTACAGAAAAATGGCACAGAAAGTACAGAGCTCCGTGTACTGCCCCTCACCACGTCCCCAGTTTCCCCTATCATTAACTTCTTGCATTCAGGAGGGACATTTGTTACCGCTGACGAGCCAATATTGATACATGATTATTAACTAAATATTAATTTATTAAAAATAGGCATTCTGATTAACTCAACAATAATAAGTGGCTTGCATTAGGGTTCCCTCTTTGTGTTGTAGAGTGCTGTGGGCTTTGACAGGTGTGTGATGTCACAAATCCACCATCACAATGTTGAGCAGAAAATAGTTTCACTGCCCTAAAAAATGCCCGATGCTCACCTATTCATCCCTCCCTCCCCTGAATCCCTGGCAAACGCTCCTCTTTTTACTCTCTCTGCACAAAAGCACATTCCAAGCTACTGAGACCCGGAAGGAAGAAAGTCAGAGTGGCCCAGAGGATAAGAGCCTGGACTCAGGAGCTGGACTGTTAATGGGCCGGAACTTGACTCACTAGCTGTGTGACGTTGGCCAGGTGACTTCACCTCTCTGTGCCTTGATGTATTTCCCAGTAAAATGGAGCTAATAATGAACACTAGCTCATAAGATTGCAGATAGAAACAAACGAGCCAATACCTACGGCACACTTAAAACAAGGCATGGCACATTTACGCACTTGAATGAGTGAGCTGTTAGGATTAAAACCACAAGTTACTCCTCCTCAGACAGAACCTCACCACATTATCGGACCAGCGAGAACCCGCAGGGCTCAGTGGAGGCTCTGCCAGCCCAGAGAACACCAGGGGCACCAGAGTATATAACTACTCCTGATGCCCCATGGCTGGCATGGGTTGGTCTAATTATAAATTCGCCTCCTCTCTTTGCATATCGACACTCGCTCTGTCTCTGATCAAGAGGTGAAAGTCAAGGATGGGGCTCAAGGTCCGACTCAGTCGTTGTGGCCACGCCCCAGGTATGCACTGAAATGAATACACTTGCCCCAGTTATCTACTGCTGCATAAGAAACTACTCCAAACCTGGTGGGCTTAAAACAACCACCATTTTATTAGCTCTCAGTGGGTTGATTAGAGCTCAGCTGGATGGTTCCTCTGGCCTCACAGGGTTGGAGCCCCTAGAGGCTCAGCTGGGACCCCAGGGTGTCTGGGCATCCCTTCCCCTCCGGCTACTCTCAAGGCTTCTCCTCTCTGCAGGGCTTCTCCACACAGTCTTCCCAGCAGGGTGGCCCGACTTTTTAAATAGCAGCTCAGGGTTCCGAAAACCAAAATGCAGAAGCTTCCAGACCTTGTGTTGGTTATGCAATCACCGAGCTAGCTGAGACTCAAAGGGAGGGGGCAAATCTCCACCTCTGAATGGAAAGAGTAAGAAAGAACTAGTAGCCATCTTTAATTCATGCAACAATAAAAAAAAAAAAAAAAAAAAAAAACAGATGAAAACAAATTGTTTTTTTAATTTTAGAATTTCTTTGGGAGAGCAAAATAGGACTGGTTTATCTCCTCCCTGAGATATCCTTCCAGCTGATAATCAAAATAGCTTTCCATGCCACAGCAAATAATCACTCATTCACTCAATCACTCACTCACTCATTCATTCATTCCACATTTACCAAGCACCTACTATATTTCAGACACTAGGGCTACAAAGATATGGCTCAGGTTTTGCATTCAAAGGATTGACAGTTGTGCCAGTTTGAATGTATTGTGTCCCCCAAATGCCATTATCTTTGTGGTCTTGTGGGACAGACGTTTTGGTGCTGGTTAGATTTGCTTGGAATGTGCCCCACCCAGCTGTGGGTGGTGACTTTGGTGGGATACTCCCATGGAGGTGTGACCCCACCCATTCAGGGTGGGCCTTGATCAGTGGAGCCATATAAAACATGCTGACTCAAAGAGACTGAACGGAGTGCAGCTATGAGTGACATTTTTAAGAGGAGCAAGCTTGCTAGAGAGGAACATCCCGGGAGAAAGCCATTTTGAAACCAGAACTTTGGAGCAGACGCCAGCCATGTGCCTTCCCAGCTAAGAGAGGTTTTCCGGACGCCATTGGCCATCTCCAGTGAAGGTACCCGATTACTGATGTGTTACCTTGGACGTTTTGTGGCCTTAAGACTGTAACTGTGTAGTGAAATAAACCCCCATTTTATAAAAGCCTATCCATCTCTGGTGTTTTGCATTCTGCAGCATTAGCAAACTAGAACAGATTTTGGTACCGGAGAAGTGGGGTGCTTTTGCTGCTGGCTTTGCAAATACCAAACATGTTGGAACGGCTTTTTAAGTGGATAAGGGGAAGATTCTGGAAGAATTGTGAGGAGCTTGATAGAAAAGGCCAAAACTGCTTTAAAGAGACTGTTTGTGGAAATATGGACTCTAAAGATACTTCTGATGAGGCCCTGAGCAGAAATGATGAATGTGTTGTTGTAAACTGGAAGAAAGGTGATCCTTGTTTTAAAGTGGCAGAGAATTTGGCAAAATTGAGTCCTGGTGTCAGATGGAGGGAAGAATCTGGAAGCAACAACCTGGAATACTTAGCTGAGGAGATCTCCAGACTACGTGTGGAGGACGTATCCTGGCTTCTTCTTGCAGCTTATAGTAAAATGCGATCAGAGAGAGACAAACTTAGAACTGAACTCTTGGGTTCCAAGAAACCAGAAGCTGATGGCTTGGAAAATTACGAGCTTCCAGGGGGTGGAATCCCAGAAGCTACAGCCCAACGTGAGGATGTAACCAAACATGGAACCCAGCCACCATTTCAGTACAAGCCAGGATTGGAGATGGAATTATCCAGAAGGGATTTGTGGAAAGTCCTATTGTCTGATGGCTTTGACCCCTGCATGCTTCATGCAAAGCCAACAGAATTTTTGCGAGATCTTTATAGACAGCGCCATTGCCGGTCTGGACTGGAGGAGACAGACAAGGAAAAAATTAAAGGAAAAATCTCTTCAAAGACAGAGCCATGGAGGTTGAGGTCTGGAGTCAGGAGGTCTAGGGCTGAGAGAGCGGAGCAGCCCACACGCAGGGAAAGGGTGAGTTTTCCCTGGAGGTCGAGGGCGGGCCTTCCGCCTCGTTGCTCAGGAAATGTCCTGCCACCCCAAGCCCCAAAGAGGGTGGAGCACATTCCCAGGGAATTGGGGAGAGCCTGGCTGCCACCATGCTGTTCTGAAGGGGTTGAGCGTGTGCCCCGGAGATGGAAGGGAATCCAGGAGCTGCCCCGATGTTTGAGGAGGGTGGGGCCGAGAAGGTGGTCTCTCCAATGTGTGGATATATTGGAGCACTCACCTAAGTGTTTGGAGAGGAAAGGGCTGCCGAAAAGGCCCTTAGGAAGGGTTAGGCTCCCACTCTCTCAAGCCCCAAGGATGCAACGTCGTTCTGTAAATGACTCTCAGACTTTGAAATCTAATGGAGTTTGTCCTGCAGGTTTTAGGAACTGTTTTGGTCCTGTTAACCCTGTTTTCCTTACTGTTTCTCCTTATGGCAATGGAAATGTTTATCCTATGAATGTCCCTCCTTTGTATACTGGAAGCATATAACTTGTGCTAAGTCCACAGATCCAAAGCTAAAGGAAAAGTATGCCTTAGGACTGACCACACCTATATTTGATTTTGATGGGATTTTGTACTTAACTTTTGTTACTGAAATGGTTTAAGTTTTTGTGATATTGTGATGAAATGAATGTATTTTGTATTTGGAAAGATAATGTCATTTTGGGGTCCAGGGGGTGGAATGTGCCAGTTTGAATGTATTGTGTCCCCCAAATGCCATTATCTTTGTGGTCTTGTGGGACAGACGTTTTGGTGCTGGTTAGATTTGCTTGGAATGTGCCCCACCCAGCTGTGGGTGGTGACTTTGGTGGGATACTCCCATGGAGGTGTGACCCCACCCATTCAGGGTGGGCCTTGATCAGTGGAGCCATATAAAACATGCTGACTCAAAGAGACTGAACGGAGTGCAGCTATGAGTGACATTTTTAAGAGGAGCAAGCTTGCTAGAGAGGAACATCCCGGGAGAAAGCCATTTTGAAACCAGAACTTTGGAGCAGACGCCAGCCATGTGCCTTCCCAGCTAAGAGAGGTTTTCCGGACGCCATTGGCCATCTCCAGTGAAGGTACCCGATTACTGATGTGTTACCTTGGACGTTTTGTGGCCTTAAGACTGTAACTGTGTAGTGAAATAAACCCCCATTTTATAAAAGCCTATCCATCTCTGGTGTTTTGCATTCTGCAGCATTAGCAAACTAGAACAACAGTCTAGTCAAATGTCACGGGAAGAAACCAGGACATGCTGGGTGATGGAGAAAGGCAGCTGGGAAAAAAAGAACATGAGAGAGTTTGAAAACTACAAGAAACATTTACTGGGCAAGTACTGTATGTTAAACTCTTTCTTTTCATAACAACCATATAAGCTACATCTATCCATTCTCCTTTTATAGAGGAGGAAACTGAGGCTCAGAGAGGTGAAGTGACTTGTCCAAGGACACCCAGTTAGAAAATGGCACAGCTGTTGCCAAACCCAAGTGTACCAGGGTCCAAGACCCGGGCCCTTCCCTGCATCACTGTCTGTAACAGCCACAAACTACACAGAGGATAAGGAGCAGAGGCTATTTTCACATCCATGCCGTGTTCTGGTTTCCCCAAGATGGGCCATTAGTGCTAATCCCTAGAAAATGCAAAGCCAAATACACATGAACTGAGTCTTCTCATGTCTCTTTCCCACATTCTGTCCTTCAGCCCCAAGACCCGACTGGCCTCATTTTCTCAGGCCAGGAGAGAATGCTGGCCTGCTTCCTTGTTTCCCCATTTCCTGCTGAGTCTTTGTGCCTCTTTGGATCTCTCAGTTCTGCAGCCACAGAGCCCTGGGACCACGCCATCTGCTCTCCACCCGGGATGCTGTCCCTGGGAGTGGTCCCTGGCTGCCCTTTAAACATTTATCAAGTTTTTAATTTTAATTTTTAAAATCACCTACTTTAAAATTTTATTTAAAAAATTATCCCTTTGGGATGTAATTCACATTCCATATAATTCACCATTTTAAAGTGTCAGTGATTTTTAGTATAGTTGCAGAGGTGTGCAATCATTAAGACTATCTAATTCTAGAATATTTTCATTATCCCCAAAAGAAACCCTGTACCTGTCAGCAGTCATTCTCCATCTTCCCTCCCTCCCTCCCCCCCCAGGCTCTGCACCCACTAACCAACTTTCTCTCTTAATGGATTTGCCTGTTCTGGATATTTCAAACATGTGGCATCAGACAACATGTGTCTTTCGGGTCTGGCTTCTTTTCTCAGCATCATTTGTTCAAGGTTCATCCATGTTGTGGCATGTGACAGTACTTCATTCCCTTTTTAAAAATGTGTTTGTTTATTTTACTTACTTTATTTTTTATTGTGATAACATATATATAACCTAAAATTTGCCATTTTAACCATTTTTAAGTGTACAATCCAGTGGCATTTACTTTTTCGCTCTTGTGCTATCACCCCACAGAAACTCGGTACCCATCAACGTATAACTCTAATTTCCCTCTGCCCAGCCCCTGGAAGCTTCTAATCTACTTTCTGTCTCTATGAACTTGCTGGATATTTCATGTAAGTGGAATCATGCAGTGTGTTTGCAAGGTTCATTCATGCCATAGCATGGATCAGAACTTCATTCCTTTTTATGGCTGAATAGTGTTCTGTTGTATGGATAGAGCACATTCTGTTTATTTGGTTGTCTGTCAGTGGACACTTGGGTTGTTTCCACCTTTAGGCTATTGTGATTAATGCTGCTATGAACACAGGTGCACAAGTTCTATTTGAGTCACTGCTTTCAATTCTCTCGACTATACACCTAGTAGTGGAATTTCTGGGCCATATGGTAATTCTATATTTAACCTTTTCAGGAACTGCCAAATCGATTTCCACAGTGGCTGCACCATTTTACATTCTCATCAGCAATCATGAGAGTTGCAATTTCCCCACATCCTCACCAACACTTTTCTTTTTTTTCCTTAAAACAAAAGCCACTCTAATGACTGTGAAGTCATCTCTCATTGTGGTTTTAATTGGCATTTCTCTAATGGCTAATGATGTTGAACATCTATCTGTTCATGTGCTTATTGGCCATCTGTCTATCTTCTTTGGAGAAATGTCTATTTAAGTCCTTGGCCCACTTTTTCAAAACTGTGGTATTTATTTCATTGATTTTCACAGTTGAATAATATTCCATTGTGTGGCTGTTCCATATTTTGTTTATCCATTCATCAGCTGATGGACATTTGGGTTGTTTCCGTTTTTTACCTTTTAAGAATAATGCTGACATGAGCATGTGCATAACAAGTCTTTGTGTGGAAACAGACATCCACTTTTATGTATCTTACTCCCCACTATCTGTTCTTTTCTCTGCAGTATCCCACCCGCAGGACGCTCTGCTCCTCCGATAGGGGTTGTAAAAAGGGATGGATGGACCCGCAGAGCAAAGGTACACTCTTGTTTCCTTTCCTGAGCCCCTGGGGGGGGATGGTCTGGCATCTTGCTGACATTCACGAGGCCCAGGTTAGGGTCTTTAGCCTTTCGGCTCTCAGCCTCCTTCTTCCACTGCCACCAAGTCACAGGCGAGCCGTGTCTGCCCTGTGCCTCGGCTCTGTCCCCAGCTCTGTCCCTGGCTGCCAGCTGCTGATTGGGAAGGTGACTCCAACTTCCTAGTGAGGATGCTCATGAGAGCCGACCAGAATAGCAGCTTCAGGGTTCTAATTGGTAGAAAAGTCAGATGGCCCATAGCATCATCTGAGTATCCTCAACTTCTCCCCCCTGAATTGTCCCCCGAGGTTGAAGGGTGTGAACTTGAACCACCAGGGCATCTAGGGGCAATATCCATGGTCATTGGCAGAATTCCCATAGCTCTTATTTTAACTTAAAAAGGCACATGAATATTGCATTCTCTTCTATACTGTGTGTTTGAGGTGGTAGATAAAAAAATAATTTTAACATTATTTACTATTTAACTCCCCTCTGGAATCTGTTGGTAACACTGGCACTCCAGAAAGGTGTGCCATGTTTAATTCATGGCTTTCCACACCCATGGTATGTGCCGAGTACCCCAGCGTTACTTGGAAGCCCATTTGAGAAGCCAAGTTTGAATCCATTCATGACTACAAGAGGACAGATTCTGCTGCCCTCTCAGGCATCTTTTCCTGTATAGAAACCAAAGGAACAAACAGAATCCGTGATCCTTCTTGCTCTCTCTGATCAGTTTTGAAAGAGCTTACTGTTTAAAATTTTGCCTCTTTGATTTGCCTTACGTAAGTTTGTGGGTAGGATGGGGTTTCACAGAAATGGAAACTGCTTGGGTTGAAAAGCATGAAGTCTCTTCTTGGGCCGAACGAATGGTTCTCACTGGAGAATTTCCTCTCTGTGGTTCCTTCACACCTGTGATCCCGCGTCCCCTTGATCCCCACAGGGATACAGACTGGAAGGTGTGTGCCCTACAAGGGAAACCAGAAGACCTGCGAGGTCTCCGCCTGGTGTCCCACCGAGGCAGTGCAAGAGGCCCCCCGGTGAGCCGCATGGTGGGGACACACCGCGGCCCTCGGCAGGGAGCAGATGGGGCCTGGCCAGGGGCCGTGCAGAGCTCTCCCCTCACAGTGTAGTCCCCAGAGCCCTGCGTCCTACTGGCTTCGGGATCCCCACGCCAGGACGCTGCCTGGCACAAAGCTGGCGGGCTCTGGTTGGGCCATGCTTGTTGCTCAGATACTGAAATAATGCTGTGCCAGCTGGTGAGGAGCTACTACTCCAAGCACCCTTGGGCACCCCTGCCCCCCATCTGCCCCAGCACCTCTGGGGCACCTCCAGACCCTGATCAAGTGCCATAGCAGTGTCCGTTCCAACTGGCCAATGCCAAACTGAGTGATGAAGGATGGTAAAGAGAGAAGGAAGGTGGACAGAAGGGAGGACAAAAGGAAGGGAGGGTGGGAAGATGGAAGGAAGAAGGAAGGAAGGAAGAAGGGAGGGAGGAAGGAAGGAAAGAAGGAAAGAACTATGTATTGATTTGGTAAACTATACGTGTTGTGTGGTCTGTGCTAAAGGCTTAGAATGCCAAAATAAGAAAATTATTGTCCCATCCCATAGGAGCCCCAAGCGTACTGGTACAGGGGGTGTGCTGGAGCTGGCTTGTACCAGCTCTGAACCAATCATGCCCATTCTTTCCCAATTCCAAGTTCAGTGATGTCTCACTGGTAACTTGAAATCAGCCATGACAGGAGTATTTATGACACAATAATCAGTAAATGGGCCTTTCCCCCCTAGAGAGCTGGTTGTTAAACATTTACCAACACACCTCTGCATGTTTGTCAATATGGTTATATCAGAGTGTGAGAAGCAGTACAGTAAATGCTATGGAGGCTTAAATAGGAGAGTCTCTTCTTGGGGAAGCTGGAGAGGCTTCATGGAGAATTTTGGAGGGTTCTGCCCATTAGGTCGCTGCATCCACC
This sequence comes from Choloepus didactylus, assembly GCF_015220235.1. Lineage (NCBI taxonomy): Eukaryota > Metazoa > Chordata > Mammalia > Pilosa > Megalonychidae > Choloepus > Choloepus didactylus. Next base: position 9,885,173 of record NC_051329.1, on the reverse strand, counting down.
TCTTCACTCATGTCAAGGACTCAGTGAGCCCAGCCACCTCTGCCCCCCAGGTCCGTGCAGTCACTGCCCCCCATCTTGTCTTGCTCTGTCGCAGGCCCGCCCTCTTGAACAGTGCCGAAAACTTCACCGTGCTCATCAAGAATAATATCGACTTCCCGGGTCACAACTACACCACGTAAGTGCCCAAAATGTCTGTGTAACGAATCACCTGAAGACTAACCAGCTTAAAACCACAAACACTTAGTTCATACCATCTCTGTGGGTCAGGAATCCGGGAACGCAGTTATCTCTGGGCGTGACTGGGGCTGGGGAATCCTCTTCCAAGCTCACCTACCCGGTCGTGGGCAGGAGGCCTCGGTTCCTCACCATGTGGCCTCTCTGCGGGGCTGCTTGAATGTCCTTACCCCCAGGGGTTGGCTTCCCCCAAAGTGAGTGATCCCAGAGAGACAGATCAAAGCAAGTGATCCCAGAGAGACAGATCAGCCAGCAAGAGAGCACCCGACACCACTCCAGCCGTGGTCTTTTATAACCTAATCTCAGGCACAGCACCCCATCACTTCTGCAGTATTCTACTGGCCACCCAGACCACCCCTGGTTCAGTGGGGGGGGGGGGGACTACAACAGGGGGTGACTCCCAGGAGGTGCGGGTCATGGGGGGCCTCATGGGTCCAGCTACCACACTGGCTCACTCCTATGAAAGAGACGGATCCTGCTTTTCAATAAAAATGTTTGTTTGCTTTTAATCACATGCAGGAGAAACATCCTACCAGGTTTAAACATCACTTGCACCTTTCACAAGACCCAGAATCCACAGTGTCCCATTTTCCGACTAGGAGATATCTTCCGAGAAACAGGAGATAATTTTTCAGAAGTGGCAATCCAGGTTGGTGGTGCCTTTGTGAAGTGGACTGTGGGCCCGGGGGTGGGGGGTGGAGACGTCCAGTGGCAGGAAGACAGGCCACTGGGTCTTAATAATATGGCATTCAGTAAATCCATGCATGGTGCCAAGCCACAACAGGCCTAAAAGTGGATAGTCAGTGCATGAGATTCCTACAGCCGCTGTAACAAATTACAACAGACCTGGTGGCTTAAAACAACACACACAAATTCTCTTAAATTCTGGAGGTCAGGGCCTGAGATCCTTTTCACTGGAGTGAAGTCAAGCTGTTAGCACTGCCTCTGGGGCTGTAGGGGAGAATCTGTTTCCTTGACTTTTCCAGCTTCTAGAGATGCGTTTCTTGCATTTCTTGGCTCATGGCCTCTTCCTCCATCTTCAAAGGTGATGAAAATGTAAAATTGGTTGTAGTGATGGCTGCACATATCTGTGCATATGCTAAAACCCCTTAAACTGTACACTTTAATGGGTGAAGTGAATGGTATGTCACCTGTATCTCAGTAAAGCTGTTTAAAAGGAAAGAAAAAAGTGTAGACAGTTTGGAATAAAAGCCTTTTCTACAGGAGTGTTAGAACATAAGGCAGAAAAGATTTCTGAAGGAATGCCCTAAATTCCAGTCTAACAAGTTGAGACTAAATCTTTAGTGGGAGGCTGTCAAAGGTGTTTAAGGGAGTGGTTTGTTGGAAGCTATATTTTAGGAAAATAAGTCTAATGGTGGTGTGTGCCAATGGTGGGAGGAGTAGGAGATGCGTTTGCAGCTGCCTCGGGAGCAGTTGTGTGAGTTAGAGACGGACACATTTATGGCTCTCAAACCTTTAAGAAGCATTTTTTCTTAAACCTTTAACAAAACTTCCCCGGTCATGCCTGGCAGCCAGAACACCCAATGCAAACAGGTGCCCGGGGCTTGCGTCACACCACGTGCCACAGGACTCAGAGACGGTCCCTTGTTGGTCTCCTTCAGGGTGGAATTATGGGCATTGAGATCTCCTGGGACTGCAACCTGGACAGGTGGTCCCATCACTGCAGTCCAAAGTACAGCTTCCGTCGCCTCGACGACAAGACCACCAATGAATCCTTGTACCCGGGCTACAACTTCAGGTAAACGAGTGCTGCCCCTCACGGCTCACCAGTGGCTGGGATGCCTCGATGTCATGGGGGCTTTTGGGGTCTACCTGAATCTCATCCTCAGCCATCAGTAAGACTAGTCTTCAGTTCCCAAAGCAACAGGTGAATAGAAAGAGACCTTCTCTGAGACCTAGGTGGTGATTGAATCCTTGTACCAACTTTTTGTTTCGTTTTAGTTATTAAAGAGATGCATACCCTTTGTAAAAACGACGATAGCCAAACCCTTGGGAAAGAGAGAAAAGCAGAGAGAAGAGGATTAAAAATGACCCATTATCCCACTACTTCCAGATAATCAGTGGTAATCCACTAGTGAATTTTCCTTTGTCTATACCAATTTTTTCATGAGGCTCATATGAGAGCATATCACACATACAGTTTAGCGTTCTGATTTGTTTTGGTATGTCTCCAAACCCCAGGTCACTCAAAATTCTTTGTGGCCACCACATTCATGATCATAATATTATGGTTACATTATGGATGAAATGATAACAATAACTACAATTTAGGGAGGGTCTTCTAGGCACCAGGGGCTCTATGTCATCTTGCACCTCACAACAGCCCTGGAAGGTAGATATTAGCAGTCCTGGTTAAAGCCTAGAAAGGCTCGGTGACCTGTCAAGACCCACAGCAAATAGTAGAAGCTCCATAATTCCCAGCTCACTCTCACCCTATTCATGCCTCTCCCCTCCACCTCATGATTTTCTCACCCATTCCCCTACTACTGGGCATTGGGGCTGTTTCCCGTTTTTCTATTATAAATGACTCGGACACATAAGCCTTCTGTTTGCATTGTAGGTTATGTCCTTAGAATAAATTTCTCCAAGTAGGATTGCTGGATCAAAGGTTATGAACATTTGTCACATATTTTAAGTTTTAAGAAATTTCTATGGCTGTAATTTTCATTACTAGGATTTATACTCGGTTCTTTTTCAAACCCACATTCTATTGTCTCAGTGGGCTCCATTCTTACCCTATGGGTCCATCCCTATCCCTCAGCTCCTTTCACCTGATCTAGAACCTGTAGGAACTTGGGTGTGATTTCTCCTGGTCCTCTTCGGAATATTTGTTGGTGGACTGTCTTTTGCAAACTTCTGGGCATGCCGTGGGACATGGATGCATCCCTCTGGGGTGACCATGTGATTATGTGGCTGTTCCTGCAGGGACTGTACGGATTCTACCAGTTGTGAACCAGCTTTTAGTTTAATTTTGGGCTCTGGATTTCTTCACTTTGCCAGAAGTGTCCCATTCTACTCCCTTGTGATGCAGGGGTTCTGTGGCCTCTGCTCCCTTTCCCGAAAGGGTGTTAAAACTCTAATTCCTCAAATCCTTGGCTACTACTGGGGACCACAAGCTTCAATCCCCACTCACCACTCCTTTCTAGCATGGAAAATGCATTTTTGTGTTTCGAGCTCAGTAATGCATTGATATGATTTTTAAAAAATAGTTTATCCCCGACTCTCAGTGTATGGAGTGGGAGCTGGGTGGGAGGAGGAGGCAGGGTTTCCGTGCTACCTCAGGCTGCCAGCTTGATTGAAAGCCCTTGGGGTCAGAACATCTTAAAGGTCCCCATGCACCGGGCCACACTGCTTCCTCCCCTGCAGGGCTGCCTTACTTTTAAGGTTTCTTTGAAATGCATCGGGTGGACTATGGACCTGCTGCGCTTCACCCCTGTAAACTGCCTAGATCTCTGGTTCGTGTCCCCTCTTCACCTCCCTGCTGGCTTGGTGCCGACCCACTCGATTTGGCCCTCAGCACAGCCAACACTCTTCTCTTGACTCTTGGCCGGTGGTGACTCTGTGCCATTCTAAGTGCTAGTCTTCATGTTATCACCGACGTCTGGATCACTTTTTTAGCCTATTCCTGTAGCTCTGTCCCAGCACCAACGTGGCCCCTCAGCTTGTGGCTTACAGGCTCCAGACTTCATATCCTATCATGGTGCCGGGCAGGTTGCTGTGACTGTGGTTACAGCTGGTCATTCTGTGTCCTGGTTCCAGACACAAAGTAGGGATATGATCTTCTCTCTCCAGAAAGAGTTGGCAAGTTCACCCCTGGACTACTGATTATATAATTTGCCTATGAAGCTAGTCAGAAATTAATACCAGTGCCCCTCATTTGCTCATATATCAAATATATATTGAAGACAAAAATATTTATTGTTCCAGCGGGTATATTTTGGCAAACAAAATAGTCAAGGTCACTACTTTCATGGAACTATATTATAGTAGGAGTAAATGGGCAAAAATATAAGTAAATTTTAAAATTCCGACAATTCAACATCATGAGTCATCAGGGTAATGCAAAATTAAAACCAAATGAGATGCAACCACACACTGACCAGAATGGCTAAAATTAAAAAAGACTGACAATTCCAATTGTTGACAAGAAAGAGGAGCAACCGGAACTCTCCTACTCTCTTGGTGGAAGATAAAATGGTACAAGCATGTTGGAGAAGGATTAGGCAGTTTCTCATAAAGTCAAACATATATTTACACTATAACCTGGTAGTTCCACTCCTAGGTATTTACCCAAGAGAAATGAAAACATATGTATACATATGCTCATAGCAGCCTTATTCATAAGAGCCCAAAGCTGGAAACAACCCAAATGTCCAACAGAGAGGAATGGATAAATAAATTGTGGGATATTTATACAATAGAATATATTCAGTACAAATAAAAAGAAACAAACAACTGAAACATGCAACAACAAAGATGAATCCCACAAACATTATGTTGAGTGAAAGAAGCCAGACCTAAACGAGTATATACAGCATGAAGCCATTTGCATGAAGTTTAAGAACAGGATGACTGAAGACAGAACAGTGGTTGCTGGTGGGGATTGGCAGGTGGTTAAGAGATGACTAGAAAGGGACACAAGTGAGTTTTCTGGGGGTAATGGAATGTTCTAGATCTTGACAGGGGTGTATGTTACACAGACTATTCATTATTCTTTTGTTAAAACTCACTGAACTGAACCCTTAGGATCTGTGACTTTTACCTTAAAAATTATAGAATATACCTCAGTAGAACAACAAAACAAATCTGACCAAACCACTTCAGATGATGATAAATGCTGCGAAGAAAATCAAATGAGACAGAACGGTAGAGTGGAGGGAGGGGGTCAGGGAAGGCCTCTCCAAGCGGCGTAGGACCCATGCCGGCATCTTCTGATTCTGAGTCAAGTAGAGAAACTGCACAGACAGGAGCCCACGTCATGGGACTCAGTTTTGAAAATGTTTTAATCTCCCTCAATCCCTTTAGTATTTATCGTCTACAGTTGTAGTTCTCCAGGTGCAGTTCCCAGCGTAGCATCCCACGGGAACTTGTTGGAAATGCAAAATCTTGGGCCCTGCTCTAGACCTACCGAATCCGACACTCCAAGGGTGGAACCCGGCAACTGTGTTTTCACAAGCCCTCCAGGGGAATCTGATGCACGCTCATGTTTGAGAACACCTGGTCTAGATGTTCACTAATCTAAGTGTGCTCCTTGGGCCAGCAGCAGGGGCTTCCCCGGGGAGCTTGTTTGAAATGCAGCATCTCAGGCCCCACCCACACTCACTGAATCAAAGTCTGCATTTCAACAAGATCTGTAAGAGATTCCTGTGCATGTTAAAGTTCGAGAAGCACTGGGCCAGACTAGATCATCTAGCATCCCAAACCTTCCTTCTTTTCAGGTGTTTTACCTAACTACATTTGGTCTCCACAGCCAGCTTGCTAGCTTGCTAGGAGAATGAATAGAATAAGGCATTTATTTAATCTCTGTATGCATGCACACACAACACACATACACAAGCAGATACACACACACACACACACACACACAGTCACTGCTCCTACTAGTGTTCTTACTTTGGGAGTGGCTTGCTTATTATGCAAATGGGTCTATTTAGGTTTTACCTAAAGCAACTTCATAAATGGGCAGGCCATCCTCTGACATGTTTTTATTTTTGTTTATTTGTTTTGGGCCTGCACAATGTTCTAAAAGTTGAGACATTATACATAAAATTCTGGACTTACTGCTTTTCTTGAAAAATTAAACTATTTGACAACCCTGGGCCCACATCCCTCCTGAAAGCAACTGTCTGGAACTGGCATGCATTCTTTGGTTTGCCACTGTCCCCACCACTCCTTATTGCCTTCTAACTGGCCTGCATCACTCATTTCTGTTATCTGCCTGGCCCCTGTAGGCATTTGAGTTGGAGACACTGGCCTTCAAGGCTGGCTGAGATCAAGACACAAAAAACCTTTTGCCTCCTCTGCGTCAACAGAGTTTTGTCCGGGGTCCCCAAATAAGCTTCTAGTTTAGGTACCTTTTTGATCATCTCTTGCTGCTCTGCTGAATAGGCTTACGGCTATTAATGAGAAGCAAGGACAGCATCAGTGGTCCCCCGCCTCCCCTCTCAGGCTGTTTTTTTTAGCAGCAGAAGCATGCAGGGCAATCAGATGATAGCAACTGTCCTTCCAGTGACTGAGCTAAGCCTAAGAACATCAGCTCCTGGGGAGATCTGAGCTTCTGAGGAACTCAAATGGTAATGATGTTAATAGTCTTTGAGAACAAAGTGTATCTGCCACCCGTAACAGGCACCAGAAGAACTCCTGGGCCAAAAATAAAACGTCACTATTGGATGGGTAACTAACCAGACACATTATTTTCAAATAGGCACAAAAAAAGATCATGAAATGGGAAATTACAGGTTATATGAGGTGTCTTAGTTTTGCGGGGCAGCCATAACAAAGTACTACAAACTCGGTGACTTAAAACAATAGACATTTATCATCTCATGTTCTGGAGCCCAGAAGTCCAAGCTCAAGGCGTTGGCCGGGCCAGGCTCCCCCAGAAGGCTCTAGGGGAGAGCCCCTCCTTGCCCCTTTCAGCTTCGGGCAGTGATTGGCGATCTTTGGCCTCCTTGGCTTGTAGCAGCATCGCTCCAGGGCCTGCCTCTGTCTTCTCCTGGCCCTCTCCTCGGGGTCTGTCTCTGTGTGTTCACACGGCCTTCTTATAAAGACACCAGTCACTGGACTTCAGACTCACCCGACTCTAGTATGACCTCATCTTAATTGAACCAATTAGATCTGCAAAACCCTATTTCCAAATAAGGTCATGAACGGAGGTCTCAGGTGGACATCAATATTTGAAGGACACTATTAAACCAGTTTGTGAAGTATATGAGAAAATATAGCTTTCTAAAATGTAGGAAGTTGCAGTTGATTGCATTATGGAATTTTGGCCTTCCCCAAAAGATCTAATGCAAATGCAAAACATTCTTATTCAGTGAGCACATGAATCAGCTTATTTACAAGATATGCAAAATGGGCAACACCCATGGGAACCCTCAATGCCCTTATCTGATTCAGAATGGATATGCACGCCAAGAGCACCCCTGTCCAGTGTTTCTGAAAGCGTGGCCCGCTGAACCTCCACATCAGAATCGCCTAGTACCTTTGGTGAACATCAGATTCCTAGAAACATTCCAGACCTTTGAACCACCCACTGGGAGTGACCCAGGAATCTGCCTTTAAGCACACTCCCAAAGTGACTGTTGCCTTCAGTTTAAGAACAACTGAAGCAAGACCCTGAAAACCGAGACTCAAGTTCAAGATTAACGGTCTGAGGCAAACCAACTTGCATAGATAGATAGACAGACAGATAGATAGGTAGATAGATAGACAGATAATGCAATCCCTGGGGCATGGAGCAGTGATGCAGCTCACTCTGTCATATTAAAAAACCAAACAATGCAATAGAGCAGCAGAGGAAAGAACTGTCTTGGAATGAGAGCAATTTGATGCAAAGAAATTGAAACCCCTCTGGCTGGAAGCAGGTATGGAATATCCAATGGATCTCACCGTCAGATTTTGAGAGTTTAAAAAAAAAAATTAGCTTCAGATGTTCCATCCTATATTTTAGCAGAGCATCTGTCTTCTGTTTTCTTCTCTCTACACACCTGTAAATAGACGGTGAATTAATAGCTTGGAAAGAAATAGATATACCCTTATCTAAAAACAACCACCAAAAGGTGCTGAGAAGGAGGAACGGATTTAAAAGTTCTGGGAAGCATGTGGTTTAAGCCTTTCTAATTATTCCTGACAACACACCATTAACCTGACATAGCGTTGGTGAGAGTTGCATATTTGGGGTGACTGCTGAGGTGCACCTGTCCCCAATCCAGTAATTAGTAGGTAAGTGTCACCACCACCCCCTTTGTTCTAGAAGCCAAATCTCTTTTCCCCCTTTAAGGAATATTCAGATTGCTGTAAGTCGTGTTTTTTTTTTTTTGTTTTTTGTTTTTAATTTCTCTGCTTATTGTTAATCCTGTATGGATTAACACTGTTGATTTTAACCCCTTAAACTAAAAGCAGATTCTCCATCACTTTATGATGATGGAAAAGAAAAGGGGGTGCTGTGAGGTTATGGCCCTTTGGCTCCAAGGGGTCAGAGAAAGCAGTTCATGGGTTGGGATTGCATTCTTCCATTGGCCAACCACAGCCAACAAGCTGGAAAATGGACAAGGAAAACTGGATCAGCTACTGTTTTGATTTTTCTTTTCATACAATACCAGTAGTTTCACATAGGTTTTTTTAAATTAACATTATTAGAGAAGTTATGGGTTTACAGAACAATCATGCATAAAATACAGGATTCCCATATACCACCCCACTACCAGTGCTTGCATTGATACGGAAAATTTGTTACAATTAATGGTAGCACTTTTTTGTAATTCTATTTTTTTACAGTAGTTACATTTGTTATGATTGATGAAAGATTGTTAAAGTAGTACTATTAACTATTGCCCATAGTTTACATAGGGGTACTTTTTTCCCCATATTCCCAACCTATTTTTTTTCATGCTTGTCTTTATTACTCATTTACCCATACAATGGATAAAGGGGGTGTCAGTCCCAAGGTTTTTTCAATCACATGGTCACAAGGGGAAAAGCTATATAGTTATACAACCATTATGAGAGCAAGTCTACTGGATTACAGTTCAACATTTTCAGGTATTTCCTTCTGGAAGTTAAATCCTAACTTCTCCGTTACAACTTCTTTCTTTCATTTGATCATTCTCTCAATTTTCAGGGATATCTGAGCAGTGACTATTCTAACTTCTCTGTGTGAAAAAGGGGTGTCAACATTCTGGGGTAGAGGAATGAAACTGGTTGAAGTTCTTTGAGAGACTGGTACTTCTGGATTTCAGGGCTTATTAAGTTTCTGAAAAAATAAACTAGATATGTAAAATTTTTATAGAGTCTTAGAGCCTAGGGCATTCTTTAGGGTTTTCAGGAATATTGTTGGTAAGGACTCGGCATACTGTGACAAATTGCAGTATCTGGCTGAAGCGTGCGTAAAAGTAACCTCCAGAATGACCTCTCGACTCTATTTGAAATGTCTCAGCCACTGAAACTTTATTTTGTTTCATTTCTCTTCCCCGTTTTGGTCAAGAAGGCTTTCTCAATCCCATGATGCCAGGGCCAGGCTAATCCCTGGGAGTCATGTCCCATGTTGCCAGGGAGACTTACACCCCTGAAGGTCATGTCTCACATAGTGGGGAGGGTAGTGAGTTTATTTGCAGAGTTTGGCTTAGAGAGGGCACATCTGAGCAACAAAAGAGATTCTCTGGGGATGACTCTTGGGCATAATTGTAAGTGGGCTTAGCTTTGTCATTACAGAAATCAGTCTCATAAGGGCAAGCCTCAAGATCGAGGGCTTGGCTTATTAAATTGGAAGTCCCTAATGCTTGAAGAATATCAGGAGTTCCCCATCACATAGGTTTTTATAAACATGGATCCTTTTCTTTCTACAGATATGCCAAGTACTACAAGGAAATGAATATTGAAAAACGGACTCTGATAAAAGTCTTTGGGATCCGTTTTGACATCCTGGTTTTCGGTACTGTAAGTTTCTGCTCCCTGGCACCTCCGTCCCTACTGCTGTGTCCTGGTTGTTGTTGTAGTGACTTCAAAGAGTAAGTGGTTTGGGTCATGGTGATGAGCTGCACTTTGCATTTCACACAGGGGATAAGAAAGAGGAAGAGCTGCTATCCTTGGACTTTTTCTGTCCATGGTCAAGTCATCTGATGAAACGAATGTAAAGAGGGGCTGGAAAAAAATCTAATATTCAACTTTAAAAATACACTGATTTTAAAAGAGAAAAAGTAGAAAGAAATCCCTCTATGAAATAGTTTGTAAGTAACAGAGTCCAACTCAAATTGGTTTTTTTTTGGGGGGGGGGCTTTTAAAAAATATTTTGGCTCCTATTACTGGAAAGTCCAGGGGTAACCATAGGCTTCAGGCATGGCTGGATCCAGGCATTCAAACAATGTCATCCAGAATGTGCCTTCCTCCATCTCTCACATCTGTCCTGTATTTGATATCATCATCAAGCCATATCCCTCTGTGTGATGGTGTCAGGCAGTTATTTATACCTTACCAGTTTAGCAACCTCAATGAAAAGAGAGCACCTGTTTGCCAAAAATTTCAGCAAATGTCTAAGGCTGATGCCATTGGTTCTGGCTGACCCAATCTGGGCTGTGTGCCCACTGGTGAACTAACCATGGTGGCTGGGTGTGCTATACTCTCTGTGGCTGGTCTCGGAGCAGCTCTGAACCAGGGGCTCACCCCACCACCCAAACCCCCTGAATCAAATATGGAGATGGCTCTCCAAAGGAAAATTGGGGTGCTGCCTCCACTGAAGAAAGAGGGAGAGGATGCCAGACATGCAAAAACAACAGATGCACACAACACCTTATCCAACAGCACGTGATACAGCATGACAATATGCAGCACAAGAATCAGTAAGATACAGCTGAGAGGATAGAAAGACCACTGAGAATAAAAACCACAAGGACATCCAGGAAAGAATTCGTGCAGGCATTCCTTCTCTCTGCTTCCAAAGTAATCTCAAATCACTTCCAGGGAAAGCTCACCTGTTTTCAAAGGAAAAACAACAACCCCTCAATCTATGGGTCCCCATCCTTCTTTGGCTAAAACGTTCATGGGTCCAAGCACAACCTAGAAAGCAGAAGCAAAGCTAATGAGAGTCAAATTCTCAGTCTCCACAGTCTCCACCTGTGGTTTTATGCCACCTGTTGGAGTGAACACTTAGGGTGCAACTGTCAAAGCGGGTGCAGTTGTCAAAGCAAGAGCTCTAGACTCCCCTACTTGCTGGAACTGACAATTGCACATTAGAGTAAAAAAGCAGGGCTCCGAATTCCAATCAAATAAGCTTCCCCACTCTGCTTTCAGGGAGGAAAATTTGACATTATCCAGTTGGTCGTGTACATCGGTTCAACCCTCTCCTATTTTGGTTTGGTAAGAGAGAATCTTTCCCAAAATTTATCAAAATGGTTTAGCCAGAAAGTTTCCTAACACAGCTCCTCTCTGGGTTTTTCCCAGGCCACCGTGTTCATCGACTTTCTCATCAACACGTACTCCAGTGATTGCTGCCGATCCCATATTTACCCCTGTTGCAAGTGCTGCAAGCCCTGTGCAGTTAATGAGTACTACTACAGGAAGAAGTGTGAGTCCATTGTGGAGCCAAAGCTGGTAAGAGATGCTGGCCTAAATCCTGAGGCTGTGTTTAGAGGATGCAAAACACCTGCGGTTTCCATCAGATCTCTGAGAAATGTGCTGCATAAGGTCAAAATCACAGGCTTAATCCCATTTGGGTAAGTCTCAGGACTCTACCCCTTTGGCCTTAGGGAAGAACAGAAATGAAAATTGAAAGACAAGATGGACAGAAGGCAGATTTTATGTTTCAGAATGTGTCAGTTTTTTCAGACATGTTAAACTGGCACAGCTAAAAAGAAAAATAAAATAGTCTGATGACTTTGGAGAACAATTTGGCAGTATTGAATAATATCGAAACGGGAACACCTTACAGCCTGGGATTTCTCCATCTTGTACCCACCCTAGAAACACTCACACAAGGACCCAAGTAGCACACCTGGACAGGGATGTTCACTGCAGCACTCGTAACAATGCAGGAATAGCATCTACCCCAATGTTCACCAGTGGACAAAGGGTGATAAACTGTGGCAAATCCATAACAAGGAACATCAGGCACCAGTTGAAAAGAATGAGATAGATAATAATAATAATAATAGCAAACATTTACATAGCACTACCATGTGCCAGGCAGTATTCTAAGTGCTTTATATATATTAATCCATTGAATCTTCAAAACAAGCCTATAGGTAAGTGCTACTGTTATCTCCATGGTTATGGAAGAGGAAATTGAGGCACAGAAAGGTTAAGTAGTTCCCCCCAAGTTGCTCAGCTAGTGAGAGGCAGTGCTGAGATGCCAGTGCAGGCAGGCTGGCTTCAGAGGCCATGTTCATAACTGCTGTGTTACAGACACGGGCAGGAGCAGATAGCCAAGATGTTTTGTTGAGAGGAAAAAAAAAGCAAACTGCAGAACAATATGTATAGGACGATACTATAGTGCCCCTAGGGCTGCCGTAACAAAGGACCACAACCTGGGGCACTCAAAACAACAGAAATTTACTGACTCATAGTTCTGGAGGCCAGAGGTCTGAATTCAAGGTGTCAGCGTGGCCACGCGCCCTCTAGGCTCTTCCAGCTTCTGGTCGCCCCAGGAGTTCTTTGGTTTGTGGCTGCATCACTCCAGTCTCTACCTCCATCTTCACACGGCCGACTTCCCTCTGTAACTGTGGGTCTGTGTCCAAATTTCCTTCTTCTTGTAAAGACACCAGTCATTGGATTTAAGGCCTGCTCTGAACCAGTACGACCCCACTGTAATTTAGCAAATTACACCTGCTACGACCTTACTTTCAAATACTGTCATGTTCTGAGGTTCCGAGTAGACACGAGTTTCAGGGGGATACTCTTCAATCCAGTACAATAAGTTTAAAAAAATAACTACACACATAAAGTAATCCTGTATATTTCTACATGTATGTGTGTGTGTGTGCATAAGGATACTGGACACATACAGAAGTGATACCAGCGGTTGCTTCTGGGAAGGAGAATAGGATGGGAGAGCAGTCACATGGAATTTTGGCCTCACCTATAGTGTTTTGATTTGATTAATTCAGGAAAAAATATGACTCACTGGACTTTGCCAAGCAGGTCCTCTGCACTCAATCCATGATTTCTCCCAAAGAGAAATCTCTGGTGCTTAGAAAGAACAAAGAGGATTTCTTTGTCTTTCTCTCATCCAAGAACATTACTGTCCTCCCTTTTCCAGCAGCTGAATGCATGATTCATTGTGCACTGTACATGTATTTACAATTTGAAATAAAAGCTCATTTTTGCAGCTAAAAATAATCATGACTTCATGGCCCAAGATGGGATGAAATTTAATGAAAGTATAAATAATTTAAATTGCAATAATACGACTTTCTGGACATATTCAATCAAGACACACACACACACACTCACACACAACTTGTTATCGGAAATTTACGTAGTACTCGGGGAGACCTAAAAAACTGAGGCTGTAAACTGTGGACACTCTGACTCTACCAGTTAAGGTACATAGGATTCCATTTCTGATTTCATTCATTCTTGGTTACCGAGAGTTTTTGGTTAGTTTGGTTAAAACAAAGTTTAACATTTGGTAAATGAGGGTAGCAGTTGCCTTCAGATATGTTCAGTAATACAAGTCTCAATAATTCCATACTGAAATGGGTAAACTTTTCAACCTTCTTTTCCTAGACATTAAAGTATGTGTCCTTTGTGGATGAACCCCATATTAGAATGGTGGACCAGCAGCTGCTTGGGGAAAGTCTGCAAAATGTCAAGGGCAAAGAAGTCCCAGTAAGTTAAATCAGTCGTTTTTAGAGAAAACTTACTATTAAAGTATAATTACATTTAGCAATGCATACAAATCATAATTGAGGACTTTTAACAAACTGGGCACATTTGTGTAACCAGCACCCAGTTTGAAAAATTGAATATTACTACCCTCTCAAATAAGTAACCATCATCTTGTCTCCAAAGATTAGTTTTACTTCTTTTTGAATTTTATAAAGTTGAAAAAAAAATATCATACGGTATATATTTTGTTGAGTATCTGGCTTCTTTCCCTCAACATTATTTTTTGTGAGACTCAACCATGACATGGAGCATACCAATAGTTCTCACTGTCATATAGTTTCCATTTTGTAAACATACAATTTATTTACCCCATGTTGATTGACAGTTGGATGGTGGTCAGTTTGGGGTAAATACCAATAATGCTGTTATAAGCATTATAATCCATGGATTTGGTAAGCAAATGGATGCCCTCCGTTGGGTGCACCTAACAGTGGAATTGCTGAGTTATAAGGCAAACATATGCTCAGCTTTGGTAGATACTACCAAACGCTTCTCCAAAGTGGTTGCACTGATCCACACTCCCTGGACATCCTCACCAACACTTAGCATTTTCTGTCTTTTTAAATTCAGCCATTTTGGCAGGTATAGAATGGTATCCTATGGCGGTTTGGATTTGCATTTCCCTGATCACTAGTAAACTCAAATCTCTTTTGTTTATTGGTCTTTTGCATATTCTCTTTTATGAATATGCAATTATGAATTCTCTTTTATGAAGTGTCTGTTCAAGTCTTTGCCTATTTTCCTATTAAGCTGTCTCGTTCGTATTGATCAGTTCTCTGAATACAAGTTCCTTTTTTAAAAAAAAATTCTTTCTTTTTTTATTAGAGAAGTTGTACGTTTACAGGAAAATCATACAGAAAATATAGAGTCCTATATATCACCATCACCCCATTATTAACACCTTGCATTTGTGCAGTACATGTGTTAAAATTTATGAAAGAACATTATAATTGTACTAGTAACTACAGTCCATGGTTTACATTAGGATTCCCTCTTTGTGTGGTACAGTCCAAAGATTTTTTAAAATTCTTATTCTAGTTAACATATAAACAACCTAAAATTGCCCCTTTTAAGCATATTGAAATATATAATTCAGTGCTGCTATTACATTCAAAATGATGTACTACTACCCTCACCATCCATTACCAAATACTCATTCTTTCTTCTTTTTATATATAATTTATGAAAGAACATTCTTATATCTGTACTTTTAACCACAGTTAAAACTTTTCCCGTCCACAGCAGGGCCCACTGTGTTATACAGTCCCATATTTTATCCTCTAACTTTCCTTTTAGTGACATACATGATCCAAAACTTCCCCTTTCAACCACATTCACAAACATAATTCAGTCCTGTTAATTACACTCACAATAATGTGCTACCATCACCACTATCCATTTCCAAAAATTTATAATTGACCTAATTAGAAATTTTGCACAAATTAAGTATCAGCTCCCCATTCTCTACCCCCATCCCATCTCTTGATAACCTATATTCCAGATTCTAGCTCTATGAGTGTTACGGTTTGCTAGAGCTGCCATTATGCAAAATACCAGAAATGGATTGGCTTTTATAAAGAGGGGTTTATAAGGTTACAAATTTACAGTTCTAATGCCATGAAAATGTCCAAATTAAGACATCAACAAGGGGATACTTTCAATAAAGGAAGGCCAGTGGTGTCTGGAACACTTCTGTCAGCTGGGAAGGCACGGAGCTGGCGTCTGCTGGCCCTTTGCTCCCGGGTTGCATTTCAAAATGACTTTCTCCAAAATGTCTCTGGTCTTCTGTTTCTCTTAGTTTCTCTCAACTCTCTGCTTGGTTCTCCTGGGGCATTTCTCTCTAAGCATCTGCAAGTCCTCTCTTAGCTTCTCTGGGGCAAACTCTGTGCTCCATCTCTTAGCTTAGCATATCCAAACATCCTTCTGTCTGCATCTCCAAGGGTCTACAAGCATCAGCAAGCATCAGCATCTGTGTCTTAGCTTCTCTTAAGAAGCTCTTAGCTTCTCTTAAGTAGCTCTTAGCTTCTCTTAAGTACTTCAGTGAACTAATCAAGATCCACCCTGAATGGGTGGGGTCCACACCACCATGGAAATAATTAAAGGTCTCAACCACAGTTGACTGAATCGCATCTCCACGGAAACAATCAAGTTTCCACACAACAAGATTGGGTTAAAAGATCATGGCTCTTTTGGGGGGACATAATATATTCAAACCAGCACAATGAGTTATGCTTATTATAATTAGTTCATACCATTGAGATCATATAATATTTGTCATTTTGTGTCTGGATTATTTCACTCAACAAAGTGCTGTCGCATGCATCATCACTTCATTCCTTCTTACAGCTGAATAATATTCTATCACGTCTATAACATATTTTTTTAATCCATAAATTGGTTGATGGACACTTGGGTTACTTTCATCTTTTGGCATTTGTGGATAATGCCTCTATGACATTGGTGTGCAAATTGTCCCTGCTTTCAGTTCTTCTGGATATATTCCTAGAAGTGGGATTGCCAGATCATGTGGCAATTCTATAATTATCTTCCTGAGGAAACACCAAACTGTTTTCCAAAGCAGCTGCACCATTTTACATTCCTGACAGCAGTGAATCAGTTTTCCTGTTTCTCCACATCGTCTCTGACACTTGTAATTTTCTTTTTTTTTTTTTATATGACCATTCTAGTAGGTGCGAAATGATATCTCATTGTAGTTTTGAATCACATTTCCCCAACAACTAGTGATGCTGAGCATGTTTTCATGTGCTTTTTGGGCATTTGTATTTCCTCTTTGGAAAAATGTCTATTCAAGTCTTTGTCCATTTTTTGATTGAGTTGTTTGTCTTTTTTATTGTTGAGTTGTAGGATTTCTTTATATATTCTGGATATTAAATCCTTATCAGATATGTGGTTTCCAAATATTTTCTCCCATTGAGTAGCCTGTCTTTTCACTTTCTTGACAAAGTTCTTTGAAGCACAGAAGTTTTTAATTTTGAGGCGGTCCCATTTATCTATGTTATCTTTCATTACTTATGTTTTGGGTTTAAGGTCTAAGAAACCATTGCCTACCACAAGATCTTAAAGATGCTTCTCTAAATTTTCTTCTACGAATTTTATGTTACTGGTTCTTATATTTAGGTTTTTTATCCACTGTGAGTTCATTACTGTGTACAGTGTGAGATGGGGGTCCTCTTTCATTATTTTGCATATGGATATCCAGTTCTCCTGGCACTGTTCTTTCCCAGCTGGGTGGACTTGGTGGCCTTGTCAAATATCATTTGACAAATATCATTTGGCAATAGATGTGAATGTCTATTTCTGAACTCTTAGTTTGATTCCATTGACCACTGTATCTTTATGCCAGTACCTGGCTGTTTTGACCACTATAGTTTTGTAATATGCTTTAATGCCAGGAAGTGTGAATCCTCCAACTTCATTCTTTTTCAAGATGGTTTTGGCTATTTGGGGCTCCTCACCCTTCCAAATAAATTTGATAACTGGCTTTTCCATTTCTGCAAAGTAGGCTGTTGGCATTTTTATTAGGATTGCACTGAATCTATAAATCATTTTTGGTAAAAGTGACATTTTAACAATATTTAATCTTCCAAACCATGAACATGGAATGTCTTTCCATTTAGTTAGGTCTTTTCAATTTCTTTTAGACAGCATATAGATGGGTCCTGTTTTTTAATCCATTCTGCCAGTCTGTGTCTTTTTATTGGGGAGTTTAATCCATTTACATTTAGTGTTATTACTGTAAGGGCAGTACTTTCTGCTACCATTTTGCTTTTTTGGAATTTATATGTCATATCTTATTTTTTCCTCTCCTTTTACCTTTCCTGATAATCTTCATTTCTGCACTCTTCTCCAACTCTCTCTCTCCTGTCTTTTCCTATCAGCCTGTAGCACTCCCTTTAGTATTTCTTGCAGTGCCGGTCTCTTATTCACAAACTCTCTCAGTGTCTGTTTGTCTGAAAATGTTTTAATCTCTCCCTCATTTTTGAAGGAAAGTTTTGCTGGATATAGAATTCTTGGTTGGCAGTTTTTCTCTTTCAGTATCTTAAATATATCACGCCACTGTCTTCTTGCCTCCAT